>NC_058082.1:433758078-434058078 GCF_014858855.1 Bufo gargarizans | reverse complement strand
TTCAAATAACCCTTGTTTGACCATTAAACCGGCAGACAAGGGTGGGGCGGTGGTTGTTATGGACAAAACTGACTATGTGGGTGAAATTAATCGCCAATTGAATGATGGAGATGTATACCGTAGGCTACCAGGAGATCCCAAGTTTGAATTTCTAAGAAAGATTTGAACGATTCTGGACTCTGCCAAAGAGGAGGGTGTAATTGATGATAAATTACACTCCTTTCTTTATGTGGAACGACCAAGATCTCTGGTGATATATATATTGGCAAAAATCCACAAGTCACTTGTGTCCCCACCAGGCCGCCCCATAGTATCAGGCATTGGTTCTCTCTTTTCTCAGATTGCTATTTTTTGGACAGAATCTTGTCACCATATGTACAGAGGGCAAAATCATACATAAGGGACACCACACATTTCTTCAATGAAGTTAGCAAAGTACAACTTCCAGCACACGTCATTTTGGCATCATTTGATGTAGTCAGTTTATATACATCTATTTCACATGTCAGGGGCATTGATGTGGTGAGAGAGTGTCTACTTGGCTCATCTTACTCTATGAAATGTAGAGAGTATTTGATTACACTCTTACAGATAGTTACAAGTGAGCACAATTTTATGTTCCAGGAGGAGTATTTTATTCAATTACGCGGGACCGCAATGGGTTCAAATGTAGCACCAAATTATGCTAACATTTTTATGACAAATTTGGAGGACAGGTACGTCTATGTTAGCCACCATTTCAGACTTGTTCTGGGGTGGTGGCGTTACATAGACTACATCTTCCTCCTATGGACAGGCTCTATTGGGGAATTACACCAGTTTGGTGATTTCCTTAATAGTATTGACCCAGAAGTCACATTTACACTTGTTGCCTCAGAGACAGAGATCCAATTTCTGGATGTGACAGTGAATAGATCAGTATAGATAGGTCCGGCAGCACTCCTATGTCCAAAAAACAACCAATTTGGAAAGTCCAGTGAATAGATCAGGTGATTGTCTACATACTGATCTATTCACCAATGTGACTGATAAAAACACTTTGCTCAGGTATGACAGTTGTCACCCCAGAAGCATGGTCAGGTCATTACCATATAGCCAGCTACTCAGAGTTAGGGCTCATTCAGACGGCCGTATTCTGTCCGCAAAAATACTGAATGCTATCCGTTTTTTTTGCGGATCCGCAAAAAAACGGATCCGCAAAAAAACTGATAGCATTCAGTATTTTTGTTGACCCATAGACTTCAATAGGGCCATGTCCTGATTTTCACAGACAAGTATAGGACATGTTTCATTTATTTTGCGGATCCTTGGAATAGAAAAGGGCCCCATAGAAGTGAATAGGTCAGCATCTAATCCGCAAAAAAACGGATCCGCATTTTTGTGGATAGCATACGGCCGTCTGAATGAGCCCTTAAGAGGATAGTTCAAGGGGAGAAGGATGTTGTAGTTAGGCTGACAGAGATGGGGAAAAAATCAATTAGGTTAGGTTACCCTAGGAAGCTTATACAACAACATACAGTGAGGGCCATGATGCAATCTAGAAAGTCTCTACTAGAAAAAGAGGTAGCCAAGGTGGATGATACTAAACGCATTCCCTTTGTTACACGGTTTTCACCTTTGAGTGATAGGATCAGTGGTATCCTGAAGGGACACTGGCCCATTTTGGGTAGTAATTTTAGACATATCCCCGAGTTTGTCAAACCTTCAATGATGTCCTATAGACGTACATGTAACATCAAGGACCAGTTGGTGCGAGCGGACATTGGCACAAATAAGGTCTCGTTTAGTGCATATTGCGGTGCGTCGAGGAAAGGTTGCTTTTCCTGCCATGGATGTGTGAACTGCCCATTGATGTTAAGGGGTGCCACTTTCTCACATCCACGGGGGACGAATATATGATCAAACATTACCTGACTTGTGATTCCTCATACGTTGTGTATTTACTTAAATGCCTGTGTCATCTCTTCTATGTGGGCGAAACCACATGGGATGTTAAAACAAGATTAAAACCAACATAGATACACTATTAGGAAAAAGAAATTAGACTTACCAGTGTCGAAACACTTTACTGAAGCGAAACACACTGAAAGAGATTTACGTTTCAGGATCATTGACCAGGTCGCCATGCCATGCCGGGGTGGTGACAGGTCAATCATGCTGAAACAGCGTGAACTTTACTGGATTTATCAGCTGCAGACTTTAAAACCCAATGGATTAAATGTTGAGTTTAGGGTGGTATGATCATGTGCTTATGGGGTCCCAGCCTCATATCTGGGTGTATATGTTAAGATTGGTGCTCTCCATTATTTGTTGTTCTTTTTATTTCAAGATATCTTGATGGAAATCATTGTCTTGAACATTGCTGGACATGAAAACTCCATGTGATTACGTATCCATGCAAGTTTTTTTTTTTTTTAATTCTCCTTATATTTATTGTCTCTATATTAAAAATATGCAATTGACCAGAGTACAAGGGGATTTGACATTGATACAATTTTCCATTGTGTGGTATGGCAATGTTATGTGAACTTGTGGGGACGTGTATTGGTCGATGGATGAGGGAGCGGAGGAGAGGTGTCTCTGAGGTGCCCCTGTCCTTGGTTCCACACGGGGCTTACACCCTAATTGGGTTGTGCGCACCGGTGTGGAGCATTCACGATCGTACACTACCCCCTTATTTATTTTCATGTGACATCGGGGATGTAGTGGTTAGGAACAGAGACAATGGCTTGCCCCTGATCCCTCATCACGACGGGGTTAATACACTTAAGTTGACGCTTAGTGTGAGTCCCGTTATGGACACCTCATATGATTTTTGTTTTTTGTCACACACGATAATGGTTACTATGGTCACAGGATGACAACGTCAGATCTCGATCTACTGGTCATGCACAGTGGCTGATTGCTACACAAACCAACATATCCAGTGCGGGCATGCGGTGCGAATGCGTGAGACGTGAGGGAATCTCGCGTGCCTAGGATGTACACCAGCACCTGCGCAGTACCCAACATGGGACGCTGAAGTTTGGCTACATATTCATGACATGGGTTTGTCCTCTCTTTTTTAATTGATCTATGACTTAGCACAGATGCACTTTGTAACGGATCACCTGGCACCCCGACTGAGTACCGGGTGGTCTCTGGCAGACACCACCATCACCGAACCGAAGAAGCATATAAATCCTCTCAAGCATATGAATGCTGTAGACAGTGGAATAGGAAACCATGCGAATAGGTTTAAGCTCCTAGCATTCAAACTGGAACAGCATACCATCAATCCTCCCCCAAGAATGAGACGACACTTCACTTTCAGGGTTAAAACAGGAACTCACTTTATTTAGACATAGCACACCTACTTTAAACCCCCCCCCCCCCCAACAGCCTAATTTACATACAATAGGGCACCTGGAGGACTATGGTACAAGGAAGGGTGGGGCCCGACAATAGCAAGGGCTGATAGGAGATTTGAGGAGGGACAGAGCAGCTGGTTTAAACTGGTCTCCCAGTGTCCCTGAGACAACACCTTGCTGGGGAAACAATAAGACAGTAAAAAGGGGGAGGAGGAGAGGCACAGAACAGCAATGCCTTTAACATAATACACATTACAATAAGAGCAAGATATATACAGTTTACAATACATCGCAATACAATTTAACCAAACCCATAATAACATGCATAATATTTAAGACAGCCTGAATGCAATCTGCTACAGTCTTAAAGGGCATTGTTCCTAAAAGTCATAATATGTCCACGGATGGTCCTTAAAGGGATTCTGTCACCTGCCCTCAGCCAAAAAACGATTTTAAAGCAGCCATGCAGCACAGCTTACCTGGATTAGGCTGTGCTCTTTTATCTTGAAATCCGTCCAGCAGTTACTTCAAAAAACGACTTTGATCAATAAGGAAATGCGTCCTGAAGGTGCCCAGAGGGGCGTTTTTTTCTTCTTAGTGAGCCCAGTACCGCCCCTATTTCAGTGCCCAGCCCGCCTTCCTTGTACTTCCTAACCGCCGCCCCCAGCCTGCCACAGCCTCTCCTGCCTCTCCTCCCCCTCCCTCACGCCGAACGAAGTCTCGCACAGGCGCAGTACCCACTGAGGGCTGCGCCTGTGCGATCATCAGGAGACTGAGGGCGGCTAGCTTCATCTTCGTCACTGGGCATGCGCCGAGCCCAGTGACGTCCGATGTTAGCTCTTTCCCTCAGTCAGCCTGGTAGGAAGCGCAGAGGATTGCCGATCGGCTGATGCACCCTGCGCTTTCTCCAGTCTGCCTGCCTTTACTTAATATAATAAGACCTAATTCGCCCCAACAAATACTTATTTCTTTCCTGAAGGGAGGGTGGGGAAAGAAATCGCTGGCCGTCTTCACTGTGGCAGGCAGACTGGAGAAAGCGCAGGGTGCATCAGCCGATCGGCAATCCTCTGCGCATCCTACCAGGCTGACTGAGGGAAAGAGCTAACATCGGACGTCACTGGGCTCGGCGCATGCCCAGTGACGAAGATGAAGCTGCCGCCCTCAGTCTCCTGATGATCGCACAGGCGCAGCCCTCAGTGGGTACTGCGCCTGTGCGAGACTTCGTTCGGCGTGAGGGAGGGGGAGGAGAGGCAGGAGAGGCTGTGGCAGGCTGGGGGTGGCGGTTAGGAAGTACAAGGAAGGCGGGCTGGGCACTGAAATAGGGGCGGTACTGGGCTCACTAAGAAGAAAAAAAAACTCCCCTCTGGGCACCTTCAGGACGCATTTCCTTATTGATCAAAGTCGTTTTTTGAAGTAACTGCTGGACGGATTTCAAGATAAAAGAGCACAGCCTAATCCAGGTAAGCTGTGCTGCATGGCTGCTTTAAAATCGTTTTTTGGCTGAGGGCAGGTGACAGAATCCCTTTAAAGGGCTAGTAGCAGCAATATAAAATACCACATGCCCAAATTGCATTCAAACGTACAAATTTACCAGGGGCCATAGTCAGCAGGTAGGAGGCGGGTAGCCGGTCCTCTCCAATGCCCAGTGGCGAGGCGGGTTCCGCCACACACTTTATATGTATTAATTAGTGGTAATTAGGAATGTAACACTGAATCATGGATATGGAATAACTTTATTGTAATCATGAACACTATGTTATAATACTGCATTTTGTGCACATGTACCATATTGAAACAATGTTTTTAATCATGTTTTCCACTGTATATTTGTATTTATTTATTGATTACCAATTATGTAACACTGATGAGATCTACCTATTTAAATATGTTGAAAGCACTGTACTCACTAGCTTGACAAAGGCTCCATTGAGAGAGCTGAAATGCTGCATTGCTTTTGGGTGTAATAAATTCCATCTTCTTTTCATCACAAGACCAGAGTGCTGCCCTCTTTTCATAGTTTCTAGTTTACTGTTCCGGGTCCGGGAACAATTGTGGGACTTGCACCTGGCATACATAGAGTGCTGTTGCTGGATCATTCACAATTTAGTGATATCTGTTCACTAAACAGTTTAACATATTTGTATTGTTAAAATAACAGTCAAAATATACAAAAAAATATATATATAATCATTTTGCTAAAAAACATTGCTGGAGTATGTGGATTCCTATTGGAGAAGAATGCATTTAAAGTTTAATTATTGTTTCCTGCCCCATTTGGTGTGGAGTTGCTTTTTATTTTTACAAATGGCAATATATAATAGTATGACGTTTAACACTTAAAAACATAATTCTAACGGAAGAAACAAACTAAATCTAAAGCAAAGAGAGTTTTTAACACCTTAAGGACCCAGGGCGAGAATGCTTGTCCTGAATTGCCGGTACTTTGCGCCCCAGGACGAGCATTCTCGTCCTGCGGTCCTTCCTCCCCCCCATGAGTGGTCCGGCAATCAGCAGCACAGATCCGGCTGTTAATGACAGCTGGATCCCTGCTGCATCCACCAGCATTGGTGATAATGCCGATGTCAGTTAATTAACCCCCTCATATGCCGCGGTCAGCGCTGACCGCGGCATAGTGGAGGTTTGAGCTCCCTCTCCTTAGCCATAAGGTCCCCGCGCTGCGGTGGCGGGGACCAGATGGTTGACATGGCAGCCCCAAGCCATTCCAAGGCCTTGGGGCCTGTCATGTACGGAGGTCTTTGAGGCTCAGACCCCAGGCAAACTATCAGTGTATTACACTGTGTAATATAGTGTTGAGCATGAATATTCGAAAAGCACATTTTTATCGCGAATATTGGCACTTCGAGATTGAGGAAGGCTTTCTCACAGCTTAGCAACATCCTTAGCAACCAATAGAAAAGTTGCCTGCCCCTTACTATACAAGCTGCACGTATTGCGAAAAAATATGTGCATCATTAATTGCCGAAAATTTGCAAGTGCAAATATATTGGAGCACTCTATCTGCATATAAAGCTACTGTATTCTAATGTTCTGCCATGTCAACCATTTTCTCCAGTCTCAGGAAACTTATAGCAGCTTGAAAAATGCAGCATAAGTGACCCACACAGGTATTTTACGCTCATTACGCAAATAATACATTGCCAATTTTTGCAATCAAGAAGATAATCTCGAATTCGTGAATATATGATGAATATTCTACTAAATATTCGTCAAATATCACTAATTTGAATATTGACCCTGACGCTCATCACTAGTGTAAAACACTGATAGTCAATGCAGATGTATTGTGCTTCATTGAGACAAGGGATCAGACCCTGTAATTTTGAAGTCCAATAGTGTGACAAAAATAAAAATATTATAGATGAGATAATAACTAAAATAAAAAATAATAAATAATAAAAAACTGTGCAAAAAGGATTTTTTTTTACCTTTCATCACAAAAACTGAAATGCAAAGTGATCAAAAAGTAGTATGTACCCTAAAATAGTACAATTCAAACCATCATCTTACCCCACAACAGTTGAACCCTTATCTAAGACAATTGCCCAAAAAATAAAAAAAACTATGGCTCTCAGACTATGGAGACACTAAAACATGTTTTTTGTTTCAAAAATGTTGCTATAGTGTTAAATGTAAAAAAAAAACTTGACATATTAGGTATCGCCGCGTCCGTAACAACCTGCTCTATAAAAATACCACATGACCTAACCCCTCAGATAAACACTGTAAAAAAATAAAAATAAAAACCGTGTCATTTTTTGTCACATTACATCACAAAAAGTGTAATTCCAAGCGATCAAAAAGTCATACACACCTCAAAATCATACCAATCAAACTGTCATCTCATCCCACAAAAAATGACACTGTATCTAAGACAATCGGCAAACATTTAAAAAAATAAATAAATAAATATAACGCTCAGGATATGGAGACACTAAAAAATAAATTTTTGTTTCAAAAATGCTGTTATTGTGTAAAACTTAAATATATATATAAAAAAAAGTATACATATTAGGTTTCGACACGTGGATAAGAACCTGCTGTATAAAAATATCACATGAACTAACCCCTCAGGGAACACTGTAAAGAAACAAGAAAAACAAACGGTGTAAAAAAATACACCCTTTTTTTTCACCTTACATCACAAAAAGTACAATGCCAAGCAATCAAAGAGTCATACACACCCTAAAATTATACCAAACTGTCATCTTATCCCGCAAAAAATTAAAACCTAGCTAAGACAATCACCCAAAAAATAAAAACACTAAGGCTCTCAGAATATGGAGAAACTAAAACATGTTTTTGTTTACAAAATGCTGTTTTTGTGTAAAACTTAAATATAAAAAGTATACATATTAGGTATCTCGGTGTCCATATGAACCTGCTGTATAAAAAATATCAAATACACACAAGAACAATTGAATTGGTAGATGTTCCTATAATACTTAGATAATCACAGCCTGATGAACGTTTAAAATAAAAAATAAAAAACAAAGCTTTATTTAAAGTCTGTTTAAAAAGAGGGTTTCCCCACCCTCTTTTTAAACAGACTTTTAAAAAAAACAAAGCTTTATTTATTTTAAACGTTCATCAGGCTGTGACTGTATAAAAATATCACATGACCTAACCCCTTGCATGAACACTAGTTTTGATCGAGCACCAAAGTGCTTGAGTGCTCGGGTGCTCGAGTAAAACACTTTGGGATGCTTGGGTGCTCTACAGAGCACCCGAGCACAATGGAAGTCAATGGGAGAGCTCGAGCATTAAACCAGGCTCCCCCTGCTCTGAAGAGGGGAGGGTGTCTGGTTCATAGGAAAAGGTCAGAAATTAATGGAAATACCACTGAAATGATCCGGGAACAGCATGGGGAGGATGTCTGGATGCATCTTGGACTCCCAGGTCGCTGCTGGGAACGATGTTGGCCAAGTAGTACGCCACTTTTACAGACTGACAATAATATGGGCAAAACCGAAGATAAAAATCGATTTTAGAGGAAAAATTATTAGGAAACATTCTTTCCTGCATATTTACTTGTATATAAGTGCAAGTGCTGCCAAAAATTACAAGGAAGAGGCACTCCGATACAACCTGTGGATCACATAAAGGAGGGCCTCATTCACATTATGGTACAATTGTTTAGGTAGTGGGACTCCTACACTCATAAAGCCTATGCACTAAGTGAAAGGGCTACCAAAAATTACAAGGAACTGGCACTCCAATACAGTCTGCTGCTGAGCTGACCCCTAAACATTAGGGGCAAGGGCCTGCTGCTGAGCTGACCATCTAAAAAATTAGGGGTGAGGGTCTGCTGCTGATCTGACCCTCTAAAACATTAGGGGTGAGGGTCTGCTGCTGAGCTGACCTTCTAAAATAATAAAAAGGTGAGGGTCTGCTGCTGATCTGACCATCTAAAAAATTAGGGGTGAGGGTCTGCTGCTGATCTGATCTTCTAAAACGACAGGGGTTTCGGTCTGCTGCTGAGCTGACCATCTAAAACATTAGGAGCAAGGGCCTGCTGCTGATCTGACCAGCTAAAAAATTAGGTATGAGGGTCTGCTGCTGAGCTGACAATCTTAAAAATTAGGGGTGAGGGTTTGCTGCTAATCTGATCATCTAAAATGATAGGTGTGAGGGTCTGCTGCTGAGCTGACCATCTAAAACATTAGGGGGAGGGCCTGCTGCTGGCCTGACCATCTAAAAAATTAGGGGTGAGGGTCTGCTGCTGATCTGATCATCTAAAAGATTAGGGGTGAGGGTCTGCTGCTGAGCTTACCATTTTAAAAATTAGTGGTGAGGGTCTGCTGCTGATCTGACCTTCTAAAACATTAGGAGCGAGGGCAGCCTGTTAAGCATGTTGATATGATAGAGGAGGACGAGAATTGAACCATATACCCTTTTTGTGGAGGAAGGGGTGAATGGGAATACAGTGTATTCAATACACCATAAAAGCCACATTTAAAGTGCCTTTATGTTCAGCCACTTTCCTCTGGTGGAGTAGAGAGGTCAGGGGCAATCCAGGCCTTGTTCAATGTGATAAGTGTCAACCTGACAGCATTTTCAGTTGACAGGCGGATGCGCTTATCAGTTACTATGCCCCCATCAGCACTAAATACCCGCTCTGTCAAAACGCAGGCGGCAAGGCAGACCAGCACCTCCAAGGCGTAGAGCGCCAGTTCGTACCACGTGTCCTGCTTGTACACCCAATAGTTGTAAGGGACAGATGGATCACTGAGGACGCGAACACGGTCTGCTATGTACTCAACAATCTTCAAAAACTTTTCCCTCTTTGTGAAAGTAGGCTGTGCAACAGGGTGAGGGTGCTGGCAGGGTGTCATGAAACTGTCCCAGAGAGAGTGTTGCCCTGCCTCTGTTGGAACTGCTGTGTGTTCCCCTCGTCTCCCCTACTCAGTTGCCCAAGGAACTACGTACTCTGCCGCCAGCGTTGTCAGCTGGAAATTTTTGGAGCAATTTTTCCACAAGGACCTTCTGGTATTGCAAAATTTTGCTAGTCCTCTTCACCACAGGAATAAGAGATAAGAAGTTATTTTTGTAGCAGGGGTCGAGAAGGGTAAACAACCAGTAATCAGTGTTGGCCAAAATGCATATAACGCAAGGGTCACAGGAAAGGCAGCATAACAAAGTCAGCCATGTGTGCCAGAGTCCCAACAGACAAGACTTCGCTGTCCTCATCAGGAGGATAACTCTCAAGCTCCTCATCCTCTTCCTTTTATTCGGCCCATCCACGCTGAACAGATGGAATACACCTGCTATGGGTACTACCCTCTGTAGCTGAGTCAACCGCCTCCTGCTCCTCTTCCTCCTTATCATCATCATCCAATTCGTGCTCAGAAGACGAACGGAGGGGGGTCTGGCTATCACCCTGTGTACTGTCTTCCCCCATTTCCACCTCTTCCACATGCAAAGTGTCCGCCTTCATTATGAGCAGCGAGCGATTCAGTAGACACAGAAGTGGGATGGTTACACTGATAATAGCGGCATCACCGCTCACCATCTGTGTTGATTCCTCAAAGTTGCATGAAACCTCAGAGGTCAGACATCCATGCCCACTCGTCGCTTGTGAAGAGCGGAAGCTGACTGGAAAGGCAACGACCATGTTGCAGCTGGTATTCCACTACTTCTCTCTGCTGCTCACAAAGCCCGGCCAACATGTGGAACATAGACTTCCAGCGAATGCTCACGTCGCACAACAGCCAGTGAGCTGGCCATTGCAAGCGCTGCTGCAGCCCAGACCAGCGTCAAACCGCTGAACCACTAAGTTGAACACGTGGGCTAGGCATGGTATGTGTGTGAGCTTGCCGAGCTCCAATGCCACCACCAAGTTACGACCATTATCAGACACAACCATGCCTGGTTGTAGATTGAGTGGCGAGAGCAACAGCTCAGTCTGGTGCCTTATACCCTGCCACAGCTCTGCGGCGGTATGCTGTTTGTCACCTAAGCAAATTCGTTTCAGCACGGCCTGTTGATGCTTCCCCACTGCAGTGCTACACTGCTTCCAGCTACTGACTGATGGCTGACTGGTGCTGCAAGATGAGAATTCAGAGGTGGAAGTGAAGGAGGAGAAGGTGGGTTGCAGCCACTAATGTAGGTGGTGGCGGAAATCCTGATGGAAGTAGGGCCTGCAATCCTTGACGTTGATAGCACCTGTGCCTTCCCAGGGTATGACTCACTCCCGGCCTCCACAACGTTCACCCAGTATGCCGTCAGGGAAATGTAGCATCCCTGGCCAAAAGCACTTGTCCATGTGTCAGTCGTTAAGTAGACCTTTCCAATAACTGCATTGGTCAGGTCACGGGTGATGTTACGGGACACATGCTGGTGTAAGGTGGGAATGGCACACTGGGAAAAAAAATAGTGGCAGCTGGGGACTGAGTAAAGAGGGAACGCAGCCACCATTAGGCTGTGGAAACCCTCAGTGTCCACAAGCCTAAATGGCAACATTTCCAGTTCCAGCAATTTGGAAAGGTGCGCATTTAGTATTATGGCCTGTGGGTGGATGGCTGGGTATTTGCGCTTTTGTTCAAAGGCCTGGGGTATGGACATCTGTACGCTGCACTAGGACACAGAAGTGGATGTGCTAGCTTATGGTGCTTGCAAAGGTCCAGATGCAGGGCAAGAGGCATCCGGGCCTGCGTCTTGGACAGGGGATTGTCCAGCACATAACACAGGGAAGGAGGAGGCAGTGGTGTGACCCGCAGACACTGATTGTGGACCCAGGCATTCGGCCCACCTAATAGGGTGCTTTGATGCCATGTGGAGGATCATGCTGGTGGGGTTGCTAGTGTTCACACCCCTGCTCATTTTGGTACGGCACAGGTTGGAAATGAAAATTCTTTGTTGCAGTGCTGCGGATTACTCCCCCTCTGTACGGCTGTCCTCGCTTGTCTTGCCACCTTCCCAGGTTGGATCAGTGATTTCATCGTCCACCACCTCCTCTTCCACTTCCTCACTCTGGTCATCCTCCTGACACTAATTGCGGTTGACTTATTGTGTCTCATCATCCACCTTGTGAAACACGAATAGCGTTCCACACCGTCATCTATTTCTGACTTTGGATTCTCAAGAGTTTTGGAATCAGTGCACAAGATCTCCTTATATCCCTCTTCAAGCGGGCTTGGCAAGAGGGCCAAATGAAGGAATGGCGATGAAAAGATCCTCAGAATATCTGAGCGTGGGATTACTTGTTTGCCAAGACTCTCCATTCGCCGAACATATGGCGATTTTCGCACCCGCCATATTCTTTTACATTGTGAAGAATTTTGACCCATGACACATCCATCAGGTGGTACAGGACAGCCAATTGAAAAGTTTAAGCACATGGACATATACCCCCTACCTTATAAATAGACCTGATCTGGCTGCCATTTTACATTTTGTCTTTTGTCTTTTGTCAGTGTAGGGAGAGGTTGCTGTGTGGAGCAGGGACAGATTGTTAGGGACACAAATCGCTAGCTAATAGGGCCACAAAAGTCCTTTTAAGGACAGGTATAGATGTACTATTGATAAGTGTGCAGTACAGAGGGGTGTAATACACTTATAATAAACTTTCTAACATAGAAAGAATATTATAGTGGATTTGTATTGTGCAGCAGTGGTGGTGACTGGTGAGCGGTTCTGCAGTGATACTACAACTACAAAGATTGACAAATGCAATTACAAAAAATTATTATAACTGGTGTGATATACCAGTCGCCCCCCAAATAAACTGATAGAAGCAGGGTGTTATATACCAATAATATAAATTTCTATATAGTGCATTTGGGTACTGCAGCATTTGTTTGCGGTTTTGCTGCGTTCCCTCTGCTACACACAGTGACAAACGCAATTACATAAAATTATTATAACTGATGTGCTATACCAGTCGCCCCCCCAAAAAACTGATAGAAGCAGGGTGTTATATACCAATAATATAATTTCTTTATAGTGCACTTGGCTTCTGCAGCATTTGTTTTGCTGCGTTCTGCTACACACAGTGACAAACGGTATTGGAAAAATAATTATAACTGGTGTGCGCATGCGAAAATTGTATTGACGATATTTTGCATTGAAAAAAATCATCAATAGAGGTCGCAAATTCGAATAAAACATCTGGTATGTTGCTGCCCATGTTGTGGGACTATTTGTGCACTTCTAGTAGTTTTTTCTTTGCTGCAAATATTTGCTGCAGATTTTGTGTGCGGTTCTGCTGAGATATCACAGCTATATAGAGGGACAAACGCCATTTGAACAACCTGTTTGGGTTCGACGGGTTTGGCCGAATTTCACCAAAAAAGTTCGAGTTCGGGACCTGAGCTTAACCCGAACCCCATTGAAGTCAATAGGGACCTGAACTTTTGAGCACTAAAATGGCTGTAAAAATGTAATAGAAAGGGCTAGAGGGCTGCAAATGCCAGCAAATTGTGGTTAAGAGCATGGTAAGTGCTCTGAAAACAAATATGGATAGGGGAAATAACTTTAAATAACATAAAATACGTAAAAAATAATAATCTTGATCTAGGAGGACGAGGTCCATATAGAGTAGAGTTTGAGGAGGTGGTGGACATAGCGGTCCAGGTGGAAGCGGCAGTGGAAAAGGACGAGGTAGCCAACACTGGTTTTTGGTTTAAATTTTATATATTTTTTTATTAGGGTACACTCCAAAAGAGTGAAATATCCAAAATACAAGAATAAGCAATTGCGCTGTAGTATAACAATGGCTGGTTAAGGCCGGTATACATGTTTATTCTGCACAAGACACGGACAAGTCCTGTGGGATTCATGCCTGGTTAATTCTAACGAACGTGAGCTTGTCCACATTGGCTGTGGACATGCGGCTGCGCTTGTCTGTGATAAACGCCCCCTGCCGTGCTAAACACGCATTCAGATAATACACTGGCTGAATGGCAGGCCAGCACCTCCAAGGCGTAAAGAGCAAGCTCAGGCTATGTGCCCAATTTGGAGACCCAGAGGTTGAAGGGAGCAGACCAGTCATACAGTATGTGTAGGCATGTACACACATACTGCTCCACCATGTTGCCTCCTGCTAAGACGTTCCATATCAGCTGGTGGTGCTAGTTGTTGTGGTGTTCTGACAAAGCTTTTCCAAATTTCGGCCATGCGAACCCTGCCTTCTGAGGTGCTGGCGGTGCCCCATCTGCGTTGGCGACCTCGTCCTCCTGCTCTGCCTTCGCCTTGTGCTTCCACTGTAATCCCCGCTGTCAGGTGCGAATGCCACCAGCAGCGCGTCTACCAGCGTGCGCTTGTACTCGCGCATCTTACGATCATGCTCCAGTGAGGAAATTAAGGACGGTACATTGTCCTTCTAACGGGGATCCAGCAGTGTGGCCACCCAGTAATCAGCACAAGTTAGAATGTGGGCAACTCGGCGGTCATTGTGTAGATATTGCAGCATGTAATCGCTCATGTGTGCCAGGCTGCCCAGAGGCAACGAAAATATGTCCTCTGTGGGAGGTGTATCGTCTGTGTCCTCTGTATCCCCCCAGCCATGCACCAGTGATGGCCATGAGCTGGTCTGGGTGCCACACTGCTGTGAACATGGTTCCTCCTCCATCTCCTCATCCTCATCCTCCACCTAGTCATCCTCCAGAACTGTGCCCTGGCTGGACAATTGTGTACCTTGGGTTTGTGGGTGCAGAAACCCACCCTCGGAGCCACTTGTGAATGACTGTCCAGAAACCCTACGAAATGATCCCTCCTCCTCCTCCTGTGCCACATCCTCTTCCATCATCGCCAGCAGCATTTTTTCAAGGAGGCATAGAAGTGGGATAGTTACACTGAGAACGGCGTTATCAACACTGGCCATGTTGGTGGAGTACTCGAAACAGCGCAACAAGGAACACAGGTTTCGCATGGAGGTCCAGTCATTGGTGGTGAAGTGGTGCTAGCGACTCACCCGTGCGTGCTGCAGCTGAAACTCCACTATCGCCTGCTGCTGCTCGCACAGTCTGGCCAGCATGTGCAAGGTGGAGTTCCACCTTGTGGACACGTCGCATATGAGGCAGTGAGCGGGAAGTCCAAAGTTACGCTGCAGCGCTGACAGGCGAGCAACAGCAGAGTGAGAACGCCGAAAGTGCGCACAGACGGCCTTCAATTTTTGCAGCAGCTCTGACATATCGGGGTAATTTTTAAGGAATCTCTGCACCACCAAATTCAGCACATGTGCCAGGCAAGGGATGTGCGTCAAACCGGCTAGTCCCAGAGCTGCTACGAGATTTCGCCCATTATCGCACACCACCAGGCTGGGCTTGAGGCTCACTGGCACCAACCACTCATCGGTCTGTTGTTCAAGGCCTCTCCACAGGTCCTGCACAGTATGGGGTTTGTCCCAAAACAGATATGTTTTAAAACTGCCTGCTGTTTACCCCTGGCTGTGCTGAGGTTGGTGGTGAAGGTGAAGGTTACTCTGACTGGATGAGGAGGAGGTAGAGGATGAGGAAGCGGAGTAGGGGGAAGAAGCAATAGGAGGCAAACTGAAACGCCCTGCAATCCTTGGTGGTGGAAGGACATGCGCCAAACTGCTATCCGCCTCAGGCCCAGTCGCCACTGCATTTACTCAGTGTGCTATTATGGAGATATAACGTCCCTCACCGTGCTTACTGTTCCACGTATCCGTAGGGAGGTGCACCTTGCCACAGACGCGTTGCGCAGTGCACACCTTATTTTGTCCCTCACTTTGTTGTGCAGGAAAGGGATGGCATGCCTGGAAAAGTAGTGGCGGCTGGGCGCAACGTACTGTGGGACAGCCACCGCCATAAGGCTTTTAAAGCTCTCCGTCTCCACCAGACGGAATGACAGCATTTCAAAGGCCAGAAATTTTGAAATGCTGGCATTCAGGGCTAAGGATCACGGGTGGGTTGGGGGGTACTTCCTCTTCCTCTCCAGTGTTTGGGAGATCGAGAGCTGAATGCTTCCGTGGAACATTGTAAAGATGCTTGGTGACCCAGGTGTTTGTGATGCTGGCAGATCCTCTGTTTGCGGGGTTGCAGGTGGCACTGTCACTCCAGAGGTGGATGAAGAGGCCAAGACTGTAGCAGAAGAGGAAACAGGAGGATCCAGAGACCTTTCTTGGTTTTTGAGATGTCTACTCCACTGCAGCTTGTGCTTTGCACTTAGATGCCTGGTCATGCAGGTTGTGCTCAGGTTGAGAACGTTTATGCCTCGCTTCAGGCTCTGATTGCACAGCGTGCAAACCACTCGTGTCTTGTCATCAGCACATTGTCTGAAGACCTGCCAGGGAACTCTTTGGAGCTGGCTTTGGTGTGCTCGGTCCCTTGCTGTGGTGGGCAGTAGCAGGCGTACTGTCTAGGGGACGGCCCTCCGCATTTGCACCCTGCTCCCTCTTCTGCTGTGCTGGTGGCTCTGTGCGACCACAGCCTCTTTCTCCGAACTACACAAGTCACTTGCATGACTTTGATTATATGTGGGATCGAGGATCTCATCGTCCTCCACATCATCTTCCACCCAGTCTTCACCCCTGCCATCCTCGTCGGTTTGCACACTTTCGAAAGCCCCAGCAGTTGGCACCTGTGTTTCGTCATCATCCGAGACGTGCTGCGATGTTCCTCCCATGTACTCATCTTGAAACATAAGTGGTTGGGCATCGGTGCACTCAATCTCTTCCACTTCTGGGTCAGGGCTAGGTGGATAGCCCTGGGAAACCCTGCTAACAGAAGAGACTGCTGCATGACTTGGGGCTCAAACTGCTTGGCTAATTTGCAAGAGGGTGAGGTAAGACTGATAGACATCGGCTGCAGGTGCCAACTCTGATCTTTCAGGCTGGGTGGAAGACAATGTGAAGGAACTGGAGGAACTGTACTATCGCCTGTACTTGTTCTGACCTCACCATTTGTAGAGCCGCATTAGGCCCGACCAAATACAGCTGCAGGTCCTGTCGCCTACTCGCACCTGAGGAAGTTGTTTCATTTGTGAGTGTAGCTGGCACAGATTGACCACGTCCTCTCCCTGCAACAAGAGCTTCACCAGCAGCACCACGACCGGGGCCACGTCCCTTATTTGACGCTCTCATATTTCTCAAATTTAGGATCTTGCCCTGAATGAATGTTTTTTAATAGCCAAATAGAACAACAGTATCTAAATGGTGTGTCTCATGTACAGATGCAGACTATGCCGCAATGTAGGATTTTTGCCCAAAATGTTTTTTTTTATTTTTTTTATAGCAGAATAGAACAACAGTATCTAAAGGGTGCATCTCAAAATCACATATGCAGCAAAGGCTGCAAAATTAAGTTTTTTGCTCTAAATGGGTGTTTTTCTAATAGCAGAATAGAAACAGTATCTAACTGGTGTATCTCACACGTACAGATGCAGCAAAGGCTGCGAAATTAAGATTTTTGCCCTCAGATGTAGGGTATTGCCAAAAATTGGTGTTTTTTCAAAACCAAAAAATTATTGAAGTATTTCAAGTTTGTTTTTAACAATCACAGATGCAGCAAGGGCTGTAAAATTGTGTATTTTGCCCAAAAAGAGTGTTTTTTAAAACTCAGAAAATTATAGCTGTATTACTAGCTTAAATTGCACAATGACTAATGCTGGCAATGCGCCAGATGTAGGATATTGCCAAAAAAGGGTGTTTTTTTCAATCCAGATTATTATTGCAGTATTTCAAGCTTGGATTTGAATGTTACAAAAGCACATATGCAATGCTGGTGCTCTAAGCTTGCATAAAATGGCCGCCGCCGCCCACCTAACTAACAGACGGATACAAGTTCTTTTTTTTTTTTGTCACTGGGCTCAGGGCAGGGCAAAAAGATTGTGTACTGCACCCACACAACTTAATCTATGTAGATCACTGAGTTCAATTGGAGTTCTGATTAAAGATTCTGTCCTATTCTCTCCCTCACAGCAGCAGCATCCTATCCCTACACTAAGCACAGCAGAGTGACGTGCAGCGCTACGTGACTCCAGCTTATATAGAGGCTGGGTCACATGCTGCACTGGCCAATCACAGCCATGCCATTAGTAGGCATGGCTGTGATGGCTTCTAAGGGCACACAGTTAAACACTACTTGATTGGCTGCTCTGCAGCCTTTCAAAAAGCGCCAAGAAATCGCCGAACACAAACCCGAACCCAAACTTTTACTGAAATGTTCGAGTTCGGGGTCCAAAAATCCTAAAGTTCAGTACGAACCCGAACTTTACAGTTCGGCTTCGCTCAACCCTACTCATTACCTTTGTGTTTTAGCAATTTAAATGTGTTTTTTGGTATTTAATGCTCCCTTTACATTTCCATTTATCCTCATTATCATTTACTGCCTCATCTTAGTAGCAGATTTTCTGTGGACTCTGTTATATTAGGTGGCTGATAAACTCCTATCAGTATTGTATCATTATTTTTCCCTCCATGTATTTGTAACAGCAGTGACTTCACATATTCATTTCCCTCATTTTTATCTCCCGGTTTGTGGGCTTTAGACAGGCAAATCCCTCCCCCTCTCTGTTTTTATGATCCTTTCTAAACAGACTGTAACCATGTACATTAACTGATCTGTCATAGCTATCATCCAGCCATGTCTCAGTTATTCTCACTATGTCATAGTTCTCTTTAGACATTAATAATTCCAGTTCACCAGTTTTATTAGTCAGGCTTCTGGCATTAGTATACATACATATATGGATTTTTGGATATTTTTTACCCTACACTTTCTTATGAATAGAGTTGAGCGGACACCTGGATGTTCGGGTTCGAGAAATTCGTCCCGAACCCGAACCCCATTGAAGTCAATGGGGACCCAAACTTTTCGGCACTAAAAAGGCTGTAAAACAGCCCAGGAAAGGGCTAGAGGGCTGCAAAAGGCAGCAACATGTAGGTAAATCCCCTGCAAACAAATGTGGATAGGGAAATTAATAAAAATAAAATAAAAATTAACCAATATCAATTGGAGAGAGAATCAGGCTTCACGTCACCCAACATTGGAACAGTCCATTGGCATATATTTAGGCCCCGGCACCCAGGCAGAGGAGAGAGGTCCCGTAACAGAGGATCTGGCTTCATGTCAGCAGAGAATTAGTCTGCATGTCATAGCAGAGAATAAGGCTTCACGTCACCCAACATTGGAACAGTCCAATGGCATATATTTAGGCCCCGGCACCCAGACAGAGGAGAGGTTCATTCAACTTTGGGTAGCCTCGCAATATAATGGTAAAATGGAAATAAAAATAGGATTGAATGAGGAAGTGCCCTGGAGTACAATAATATATGGTTAAGGGGAGGTAGTTAATGTCTAATCTGGACAAGGGACGGACAGGTCCTGTGGGATCCATGCCTGGTTCATTTTTATAAACGTCAGCTTGTCCACATTGGCTGTAGACAGGCGGCTGCGTTTGTCTGTAATGACGCCCCCTGCCGTACTGAATACACGTTCAGACAAAACGCTGGCCGCCGGGCAGGCCAGCACCTCCAAGGCTTAAGTGGCTAACTCTGGCCACGTGGACAATTTAGAGACCCAGAAGATGAATGGGGCCGAACCATCAGTCAGTACGTGGAGGGGTGTGCACACGTACTGTTCCACCATGTTAGTGAAATGTTGCCTCCTGCTAACACGTTGCGTATCAGGTGGTGGTGCAGTTAGCTGTGGCGTGTTGACAAAACTTTTCCACATCTCTGCCATGCTAACCCTGCCCTCAGAGGAGCTGGCCGTGACACAGCTGCCTTGGCGACCTCTTGCTCCTCCTCTGCCTTGGGCTTGGGCTTCCACTTGTTCCCCTGTGACATTTGGGAATGCTCTCAGTAGCGCGTCTACCAACGTGCGCTTGTACTCGCGCATCTTCCTATCACGCTCCAGTGCAGGAAGAAAGGTGGGCACATTGTCTTTGTACCGTGGATCCAGCAGGGTGGCAACCCAGTAGTCCGCACACGTTAAAATGTGGGCAACTCTGCTGTCGTTGCGCAGGCACTGCAGCATGTAGTCGCTCATGTGTGCCAGGCTGCCCAGGGGTAAGGACAAGCTGTCCTCTGTGGGAGGCGTATCGTCATCGTCCTGCCTTTCCCCCCAGCCACGCACCAGTGATGGGCCCGAGCTGCGTTGGGTGCCACCCCGCTGTGACCATGCTTCATCCTCATCCTTGTCCTCCAGTAGTGGGCCCTGGCTGGCCACATTTGTACCTGGCCTCTGCTGTTGCAAAAAACCTCCCTCTGAGTCACTTCGAAGAGACTGGGCTGAAAGTGCTAAAAATGACAGCTCTTCCTCCTCCTCGGCCACCACCTCTTCCATCATCGCCCTAAGTGTTTTCTCAAGGAGACATAGAAGTGGTATTGCAACGCTGATAACGGCGTCATCGCCACTGGCCATGTTGGTGGAGTACTCGAAACAGCGCAACAGGGCACACAGGTCTCACATGGAGGCCCAGTCATTGGTGGTGTAGTGGTGCTGTTCCGCAGTGCGACTGACCCGTGCGTGCTGCAGCTGAAACTCCACTATGGCCTGCTGCTGCTCGCACAGTCTGTCCAACATGTGCAAGGTGGAGTTCCACCTGGTGGGCACGTCACATATGAGGCGGTGAGCGGGAAGGCCGAAGTGACGCTGCAGCGCAGACAGGCGAGCAGCGGCAGGATGTGAACGCCGGAAGCGCGAACAGACGGCCCGCACTTTATGCGGCAGCTCTGACATGTCAGGGTAGTTGTGAATGAACTTCTGCACCACCAAATTCAGCACATGCGCCAGGTAAGGGATGTGCGTCAAACCGGCTAGTCCCAGAGCTGCAACGAGGCTCACCGGCAGCAACCACTCGTCGGTCTGTTCTATACCACGCCACAACTCCTGTGCGGTGTGGGGCCTGTCCCCCAAACATATGAGTTTCAGAATGGCCTGCTGACGTTTACCCCGGGCTGTGCTGAAGTTGGTGGTGAAGGCGTGTGGCTGACTGGATGAGCAGGTGGAAGAAGAGGAGGAGGAAGCTGAGTAGGAGGAGGTGGCAACAGGAGGCAAAGAATGTTGCCCTGCGATCCTTGGCGGCGGAAGGACGTGCGCCAAACAGCTCTCCGCCTGGGGCCCAGCTGCCACTACATTTACCCAGTGTGCAGTTAGGGAGATATAGCGTCCCTGGCCGTGCTTACTGGTCCACTTATCTGTGGTTAGGTGGACCTTGCTACAGATGGCGTTGCGCAGTGCATACTTGATTTTATCGGATACTTGGTTGTGCAGGGAAGGCACGGCTCTCTTGGAGAAGTAGTGCCGGCTGGGAACAACATACTGTGGGACAGCAAGCGACATGATCTGTTTGAAGCTGTCTGTGTCCACCCAGGGGCGTATCTATCACGAGGCAAACAAGGCATTTGCCTAGGGCGGCACTTGCCAATGGGGCGGCAAAATGCCTTCTTTGCCCCTTGTCCCATCAGTCTCATCTGCCTCCGGTATATTCAGAAGATCCGATGGTATATTCTAACCCCCAGGCGTTCCCATGGTGACGGGGACGCTTGCCTGGGGGTTAGAATATACAGGGCCCCGCCGCTCACAGGAAAACATTTAAAAACGAATCAGTAACCTAAACTTTATTCATTAGTGATGTCTTTACTGTATACCTTACTCTGTCTTTCAACTCCGGTAACAGCAGGCACTGCGGGCAGGCGGCGCTCACTCACTGCCGTCACGCGCCTGCGCCTGCGCCGCCGCCTTCCTGTGAGCGTCAGGGGGAGGAGGAACCTGTGGATGGCACCGTTTAGGGGAGGGGGGGGAAATCTGTGGATGGCACCCTTTAGGGGAGGGGGGGGGGGAAATCTGTGGATGGCACCCTTTAGGGGAGGGGGGGGGGAAATCTGTGGATGGCACCCTTTAGGGGAGGGGGAGGAAATCTGTGGATGGCACCCTTTAGGGGAGGGGAAGGAAATCTGTGGATGGCACCCTTTAGGGGAGGGGGGAAATCTGTGGATGGCACCCTTTAGGGGAGGGGGGGGAAATCTGTGGATGGCACCCTTTAGGGGAGGGGGGGAAATCTGTGGATGGCACCCTTTAGGGGAGGGGGGGAAATCTGTGGATGGCACCCTTTAGGGGAGGGGGGGGAAATCTGTGGATGGCACCCTTTAGGGGAGGGGGGGGGAATCTGTGGATGGCACCCTTTAGGGGAGGGGGGGGAAATCTGTGGATGGCACCCTTTAGGGGAGGGGGGGGATCTGGATGGCACCCTTTAGGGGAGGGGGGGGGATCTGGATGGCACCCTTTAGGGGGGGGGGGATCTGTGGATGGCACCCTTTAGGGGAGGGGGGGGGATCTGTGGATGGCACCCTTTAGGGGAGGGGGGGATCTGTGGATGGCACCCTTTAGGGGAGGGGGGGGGATCTGTGGATGGCACCCTTTAGGGGAGGGGGGGGATCTGTGGATGGCACCCTTTAGGGGAGGGGGGGGAGGGGAGGAAATCTGTTATGGCACCTTTAGGGGAGGGCGACGGAAATCTGTCGATGGCACCCTTTAGGGGAGGGGGAAGGAAATCTGTGGATGGGCACCCTTTAGGGAGGGGGGGGAAATCTGTGGATGGCACCCTTAGGGCGGGGGGGGGAAACTTGTGGATGGCACCCTTTCAGGGGAGGGGGGGGGAATCTGTGGATGGCACCCTTTAGGGGAGGGGGGGGGAAATCTGTGGATGGCACCCTTTAGGGGAGGGGGGGGAAATCTGTGGATGGCACCCTTTAGGGGAGGGGGGGGAAATCCGTGGATGGCACCCTTTAGGGAGGGGGGGGATCCGTGGATGGCACCCTTTAGGGGAGGGGGGGGATCCGTGGATGGCACCCTTTAGGGGAGGGGGGGGATCCGTGGATGGCACCCTTTAGGGGAGGGGGGGATCCGTGGATGGCACCCTTTAGGGGAGGGGGGGGATCCGTGGATGGCACCCTTTAGGGGAGGGGGGGATCCGTGGATGGCACCCTTTAGGGGAGGGGGATCCGTGGATGGCACCCTTTAGGGGAGGGGGGGGATCCGTGGATGGCACCCTTTAGGGGAGGGGGATCCGTGGATGGCACCCTTTAGGGGAGGGGGATCCGTGGATGGCACCCTTTAGGGGAGGGGGATCCGTGGATGGCACCCTTTAGGGGAGGGGGATCCGTGGATGGCACCCTTTAGGGGAGGGGGATCCGTGGATGGCACCCTTTAGGGGAGGGGGATCCGTGGATGGCACCCTTTAGGGGAGGGGGATCCGTGGATGGCACCCTTTAGGGGAGGGGGATCCGTGGATGGCACCCTTTAGGGGAGGGGGATCCGTGGATGGCACCCTTTAGGGGAGGGGGATCCGTGGATGGCACCCTTTAGGGGAGGGGGATCCGTGGATGGCACCCTTTATGGGAGGGGGATCCGTGGATGGCACATAGGAAGGGGTGGGGTTTAGAGAGAAAGGGGTTTGGCCTTGACAGGAAGGGGTGGGTCAAATTTATATTAGGGGGGTGCCCGAGTTTAGTCTCGCCTAGGGCAGCACAAAACCAAAATACACCACTGTGTCCACCAAACTAAATGACAGCATTTCATAGGCCAGTAGTTTAGAAATGCTGGCATTCAGGGCCAGGGATCGAGGGTGGCTAGGTGGGAATTTACGCTTTCTCTCAAATGTTTGTGAGATGGAGAGCTGAACGCTGCCGTGTGACATGGTTGAGATGCTTGGTGACGGAGGTGGTGGTGTTGGTGGTACATCCCCTGTTTTCTGGGCGGCAGGTGCCAACGTTCCTCCAGAGGCGGAGGAAGAGGCCGAGGCGGCAGCAGCAGAAGAGGCCGAGGCGGCAGCAGCAGAAGAGGTAGCAGGGGGAGCCTGAGTGACTTCCTTGTTTTTAAGGTGTTTACTCCACTGCAGTTCATGCTTTGCATGCAGGTGCCTGGTCATGCAGGTTGTGCTAAGGTTCAGAACGTTAATGCCTCGCTTCAGGCTCTGATGGCACAGCGTGCAAACCACTCGGGTCTTGTCGTCAGCACATTGTTTGAAGAAGTGCCATGCCAGGGAACTCCTTGAAGCTGCCTTTGGGGTGCTCGGTCCCAGATGGCAGCGGTCAGTAGCAGGCGGAGTCTCTTGGCGGCGGGTGTTCTGCTTTTGCCCACTGCTCCCTCTTTTGCTACGCTGTTGGCTCGGTCTCACCACTGCCTCTTCCTCCGAACTGTGAAAGTCAGTGGCACGACCTTCATTCCATGTGGGGTCTAGGACCTCATCGCCCCCTGCATCGTCTTCCACCCAGTCTTCCTCCCTGACCTCCTGTTCAGTCTGCACACTGCAGAAAGACGCAGCAGTTGGCACCTGTGCTTCGTCATCATCCGAGACGTGCTGAGGTGCTATTCCCATGTCCTCATCATCAGGAAACATAAGTGGTTGTGCGTCAGTGCATTCTATGTCTTCCACCGCTGGGGAAGGGCTAGGCGAATGCCCTTGGGAAACCCTGCCAGCGGAGTCTTCAAACAGCATAAGAGACTGCTGCATAACTTGAGGCTGAGACAGTTTCCCTGGTATGCATGGGGGTGATGTGACAGACTGATGGGGTTGGTTTTCAGGCGCCATCTGTGCGCTTTCTACAGAAGACTGGGTGGGAGATAATGTGAACGTGCTGGATCCACTGTCGGCCACCCAATTGACTAACGCCTGTACCTTCTCAGGCCTTACCATCCTTAGAACGGCATTGGGCCCCACCATATATCGCTGTAAATTCTGGCGGCTACTGGGACCTGAGGTAGTTGGTACACTAGAACGGCCACATCCTCTCCCAGCACCAGAGGGTCCACTAACACCACCACGACCATGTCCACGTCCACGTCGCGTCCCTTACTAGATGTTTTCCTCATAGTTATCGTTCACCACAACAAAAATATTATTTGGCCCAATGCATTGAATTCAAATTCAGGCCTTTTTTTTTTTTTTGTTTTTTACAGACACCTAACACTATCTGGCTATCTATTTAGGTACCGTATTACACTAATACAGGCACAGCAGTAACCACAGATTTAGCTGAATATAAATTTGAGGCCTAGTATTTAGGCGCTGGGTGACAGGTATACGTTTACGGACAGAATTTGACTTGGAAATGCACAGTAGCGTGTGTTTGAAGTTATTCAGAATGACCCTATGTGCACCTTGAATCTTATATACCCTTTTAGGGATAGATTTAAAATAGCTCTGATGCAGCAGAAACCACTAAATCAGGAAATTGCTAAATTGGGAATTGTATTTCAACCCAGAACAAAAAATGTGCTTTGACGGACACTAAATAACTTGACCAGCCACAACAGTACAGCAGTAACGACAGATTTAGCTGGATATAAATTTGAGACCTAGTATTTAGGCGCTGGGTGACAGGTATAGGTTTACTGACAGATTTAGACTGCGATATGGCCAAAAAATAACCACACTATTGATGGTTAAATGCACTTGGTGTGACAGCTTGACCAACCACACTATTGAGGATTAAATGCACTTGGTGACAGGCTCAGCTTGCCCCTGATGTAGTATATGGCCAAAAAAATAACCAGACTATTGCTGGTTAAATGCACTTGGTGTGACAGCTTCACCCTGATGTAGGATTTAGCCAAAAAAGAACCACACCATTGAGGGTTAAATGCACTTGGTGGCAGCTTGTGCTGGCACACCACAAGACACAAAATGGCCGATCACCCCAGAAAAAAGTGACTGAAAAACGCTCTGGGCAGCCTAAAAACAGTGAGCAATTCAATAGCAGCAGTTCAATCATCCACAGCTGCAGATCGATCTCTGAATGAAGTCCTTTGGAGGAGTTAATCACTGCCTAATTTCGCCCTAACGTGGCAGCTGCAACCTCTCCCTATGCTGATCAGAGCAGAGTGACGGGCGGCGCTATGTGACTCCAGCTTAAATAGAGGCTGGGTCACATGGTGCTCTGGCCAATCACAGCCATGCCAATAGTAGGCATGGCTGTGACGGCCTCTTGGGGCAAGTAGTATGACGCTTGTTGATTGGCTGCTTTGCAGCCTTTCAAAAAGCGCCAAGAAAGCGACGAACACCGAACCCGAACTTTTATGAAAATGTCCGGGTCAGTGTCACGGACACCCCAAAATTCGGTACGAACCCGAACTATACAGTTTGGGTTCGCTCATCCCTACTTATGAACTGTTCAAGTCTCTCCCTCCAATCCCACCCAATTCAATTACCACACCCCAGGTCACTGTCTGTATTATCTTACCCTCCTATAATGTAATTTCTGACCCTCCAATCCCTAGTTTAAACACTTCTCCCAATCTTCTATCCATCTTCTCCCACCAAAAGAGCTGCACCTTGGCCATTGAGGTGAAGCCCATCCCCACGATAGAGTCTGTAGGTAGGGATGAGCAAACATGTGGATATTTGGGTTCAATGGGTTCGGCCGAACTTTGTTTCAAAGTTCGGTTAGGGTACCCGAACTTGACCCTGAACCCTATAGAAGTCAATGGGGACCTGAACTTTGGTGCTGTAAAATGGCTGTATAATAGTCATAGAAAGGGCTAGAGGGCTGCAAAATGGGGTTAAGAGCAGAACAATTGCACTGTAAACAAATGTGGATAGGGAAATGACTTAAAATAACAGAGGCGGTAGACACTGTTTTTGTGTTTTCTTTCTTTATACATTTTTTTGTCTGTTAATTCTTTGTGTGACCTATAGCCATTTTTTTGGGGTGCAGCTGGTATATTACTCTACTTTTTTATTTAAATGTATTTATTCAATTTTATAACACAAACTTGTAAAAAGGAAGTTTGACAGTGCAGAGTCTAAGTGCATCAGTACAGGTTCTGCCAACATGGCAGACATACTACATTGTATATCACATTATACAGATAATGGAATGAGGATCAAATACATAATCTGTATTAATATTAGGACATTAGCAAATCTTCCTATTCCCCTCCGCATTACATTAGACTCGTTCTCCCGCTGTCAATCCAGACTTATCACCCCCCCCCCCCCCCATGGTGGTTATCTCGGTGATTGTCGCCAATGGTCACTCCAATCGCTCACCCCCACTCACCCCGCCCGCTCACCCAGTCATGCAGTACCTGCAGCGTATTCCTCATATCTCTCGATCCTTGCCAGAAGGTTTTTCCATTCCCTGATGCTAGGTGCTGTTTTTGCTCCCCATTCTCTTGCGATGATGACTTTTGCCACCATTAGACCTCTTGTCCAGATCCTTTTTTTTCCCTTTTCCCTAATTGATTATAGAGGACACCCTAGGACAGCCACTTCTGGCTTATATGGGAGGGATAATAGCGACTCTGCACTTAGGGAACTAAAGACCCCTTGCCAGTACAATTGCATACTCGGACAGGACCATATCATATGGATATAGTCATCGGGCTCTTGACTACACCTCCAGCATTTTGGTTCTCGTTCTTTGTAGATTTTACTTAATATTGGAGTCAAATATATTCTGTGAATAATGTTAAAATAGATAATCCTAAAATTACTAGATATCGTTGTCTTTTTTATATTTCTGTATATATTGCCCCACTCAATTGTGTTTAATCCTATATTCTTTGCCCATTTTTCTTCACTATTAAACTTTAGTGTTTTCGCCAATCCCTTACTTGTTGTAAGGGACTTATTGTCCTGTACTTATTGTCCTGTACACCTGAGAGATGGTCACCTTTGTTGTCGTGTGTTTGTTACAAAAATCTATAAATTCATGGTTTATTGTGATACAATAATCCCTATTTTGTGTAGCTTCAAATGCGTGTATATTATTCTACTCTGCTAATATAACAAATAATAATCTTGAGCCAGGAGGTGGAGGTCTGAGTGGAAAGGGAGATGGACATCGCAGTGTAGGTGGAAGAGGCAGAGCAGTTAGCCAACACTGTCACGGCTGTGTCATGGTCTGGTGGTAGTGGACCGTGACACTTTAGCCGTGCATGCTTGTTGCCAGTGGCAACGTGTAGTTTTTAGTATGTTTACACACTTCCCTTTAAGGTTGTTGTCCATTCCCCCTGTAATGGGTATGGGGTTAAAGTGTGAGAAAGGTGAAGCTGGGTCTGGGCTCTTATAGTACTTGGGCTTGGAGCATGAGGTTAGTGGGACTTCAGCTTCTTGTGGAGCTGGAGTTATGCTGTCATCCTGGACCTTACCATCTGTCCAGTTTTGAGGGCCACCTTGTTGGACATACTGTCATGGTGGGGAGTGGGGGGGGGGAACTCCACACCGTACAATGTAGGTTTGCAGGATATGCCACTAGGCCTGGAAACAGGAATAAAGGGAGCATGTCACCTTCTAACACATCCCTAAATCCTAGCCCTGACCTTCTAACTGTATGAGAGAACCCTAATGGTGGGAGGGCTCATACCCGGAACCTCGGGCCCTTTCTAACCTACCACTAGACCATGACACAGCCATGACGCACTGTTTTTCTGTTATTGTTTTTTATTTCGGGAGGCCCCAAAACATTGAGAAATGACAAACAGAACAAACTGCACTGGAGTATAACAATGGCTGGGTGCGGACGGTATACTTATCTACTCTGCCCAAGGTACGGACAAGTCCTTTGGAATCCCTGCTAGTTCATTTTAATGAACATGAGCTTGTCTATGTTGGCTGTGGACAGACAGATGTGCCTGTCCGTGATCACATCCCCTTCCGTGCTAAACACATGTTTTGACACTCACTGCAGGGCAGGCAAGTACCTCTAAGTCATAAAGGGCAAGCTCAGGACATGTGTCCAATTTGGAGATCCAGAAGTTAAATAGGACGGACCCATCAGTCAGTATGTGCAGACATGTGCACACGTACTGTTCCACCATGTTGTTGAAACGCTGCTTCCTGCTAAGATGGTCCGTATCACATGGTGGTGCTGGATGTTTTGGCGTATTGACAAATCTTTTCCATATTTCTACTGTTTCCTAACTGTTATCTAGATAGCTACCTCACTTTCCTGATCCTCTATGCTACCACCCTCCCCTGTATATACCCTGTAGACTGTTTGCTCAGTGAGCAGCAAACCCTTTTCCATATTGCCAAGGTATCTCTGTGTTGAACTTTGCTTGTTCAGATACAGGATGTGTGATTCCAAATAGGCAATTTGCTCACATTTTGGATAAAGATATGCACTCTCAAATGGCTGTTCCAGGACTGCATACATTTGACAAGTTGTGCACTGGAATGCCTTGTCAATGATGGAGCACAACAGTACTTGTTAATGGGGATTAAACAAGAGAGGAAGAAAAAAAATTACAATCACAGTGCAATGAAAAACAAATGACTTATTGTAGTCACCACCTAAAGTCCCTGAAACTAAAGTCACTCAATCTTAAGTTACACACTTGAAATAAAACACTCAAAGGCTCACAAACTCGCGTTCTTAGTCTGCTTATATAGGTCAGACAAAATCAGACCAAAACCATGGCATCTGAGCTGTGAAGACAAGGGAGCCGCTCCTGAGCCCATAACTAGTGATGAGCAGTATAGGCAATATTCGTTTTTGCAATATTTTGTGCATTTTTGTCTTAATATTTGCAAATTCTAGAATTCGTGAACTCCAGTCATTATTTTCTTGATTGCAAAAATCAACAATGTAATATGCGCATATTGCGCACACAATACAGGCGTGGCTCACTTTTGCTATATTTTTTAAGCTGCTAGAAGTTTCCTGAGACTGGAGAAAATGCACAGTACAGTAATTCCTATCACAATACCTAACACCCTGCACTACACTATATCACTATCTAACCTACACTGACTATCTCCTACTAACCATCTGTATTATATATATGAGATAACTATGTAATTGAATAAGGATCCAGATGAATCAGCAAAGCACAGAGCACAGCAATGACACCTGCTTTCTCTCAGAGCTGCAAAAAAAAAAAAAAAAAAAAAAAAATGCAGAAATATGGCTGCTATGGTTTCTTATATAATAAGGGGTAGACAACTTTCCTATTGGTTGCTAGGGATGTTGCTAAGCTCAGACAAAGATATTGCAGCCTTCTCATTGGCCCACAAGCAAGAAGCATTGAGGGTACTGATAAAAAAACACAAAAAAAAACCACTTGAATATTCGCGATTACGAAGATATAGCACTATATTCTACATCTTCGCAAATTCTCAAAGTGCCGATATTCACGATAAAAATTTGCGACTAGAATATTCATGATCAGCACTACCCATAACAGCATTCCCTGGCTCAGACTGAGGAAGCTGTAATATTCCAGTGATGGATCGTAGCCTCAAGCAGGCTCTGATACCTATCACTAGTATATAGTAATACAGGCCAGCAATGTATTGGTACATCTATAGTGAATTGTGTGTTCTGTAATGGATATATACCCATTACAGAACACAATTGGCAATCTAATGATTACCAGTTATAGTCACTAGTGTTGAGCGAATTGAGTTTCAGATCCAAGAAGTCTCGCTGGACTCCAGTGAATAACTTTGGCTATCGATTTTTAAACTTAAAAAACAAACATTTTAAAACTTGAATCTGAAGTCAGTTTCAGTACCTGCTGGTACCTCAATACCGAAACCAACTTCAGATCCAAGTTTTAGACTGGTTTTCAAGTTTAAAAATCATAATCCAAAGTTATTCACTGAAGTTCTAAGTTCCCCAAGACTTCGATGATAACAAATTTCCCTTGCCGAAGCCTATACATTTACATAATAGTAACAGTAACATGTTATATAAGGCCGAAAAAAGACATTTGTCCATCCAGTTTGGCCTGTTATCCTGCAAGTTGATCCAGAGGAAGGCAAAAAAAAAAAAAAAAAAAAAAAAAAAAAAAAAACTGTGAGGTACCAGCCAATTTTCCCCACTTAAGGGGGAAAAAATTCCTTCCTGACTCCAATTAGGCAATCAGAATAACTCCCTGGATCAATGACCCCTCTCTAGTAGCTATAGCCTGAATTATTATTACACTCCAGAAATACATCCAGGCCCCTCTTGAATTCTCTCATTGTACTCAGCATCACCACCTCCTCAGGCAGAGAGTTCCATAGTCTCACTGCTCTTACCGTAAAGAATCCTCTTCTATGTTTGTGTTCAAACCTTCTTTCCTCCAGACGCAGAGGATGTCCCTTCGTCACAGTCACAGTCCTGGGGATAAATAGATGATGGTAGAGATCTCTGTACTGACCCCTGATACATTTATACATAGTAATTAGATCTCCCCTCAGTCGTCTTTTTTCTAGAGTGAATAACCCTAATGTTGATAATCGTTCAGGGTACTGTAGTCCCCCCATTCCAGTTATTACTTTAGTTGCCCTCCTCTCAACCCTCTCCAGCTCTGCTATATCTGCCTTGTTTACAGGAGCCCAGAACTGTACACAGTACTCCATGTGTGGTCTGACTAGCGATTTGTAAAGTGGTAGGACTATGTTCTCATCACGGGCATCTATGTCCCTTTTGATGCAACCCATTATCTTATTGGACTTGGCAGCAGCTGCCTGACTCTGGTTTCTACAGCTTAGTTTGCTGTTTATTAAAATAAAATTTGAATGCTGTACGGAGACGAATATCCGTACAACATTCAAACAAAGTTTTGAACTTGGATCCGAAGCTCAATTAGCTAAACATATACTGTATTTTGAATCCAAAGAACGAGCATGAAATGAAAAGAGGATGCTATACATAATAGTTCTAACGGTCTCTTTAACACTGGAAGCCGCACATTTGATTGTTCCGAACAGAAAAAATATTGTTGAATATTACATTATTAGAAGGATTTGCAACGACCCACTAACTCTTATGTCCCAACATTGTTCTCAGCAAGTCCGTGAAAACCAAATGAGTCATTGTATTTGAAGTTTTTCTCTACCTCTTTTACACCCAGTATAATAGCATCATATGTGTTTTATTAAATGGTTAAGCATTATAGTTGTATTTGTCTACTTTGGAGCTAGGACATTGTTATAATAGATGCTAAACTATCTAAGCTCTACGGTATTCCATGTAATTGGTGTTTAGAAGCACAAAGTGAGCAGGCTGCATGTTGGAGACAGAATACAGTGATTCTGTGAAATGGCCTCTATGGATCATACAGCCTGGAAGCAGTATGTTTCAAGAGTGAAATGATTATAGTTAGTCTAGAATGTTTGAAACTGTATTAATTATAATACAACATAAATACTTAAACATTCTAAAACTGAGAGGGAACAAGGAAAAAAAATAATATTATAATAGTGAGATGTTTCATTTGATTTTAAATTAAGTACTTTGAGGGTCATTTACTATACTGAATTATGCCTAAATTAGGACAATTTGCCTGGCTATCTGTGAATCCTCCCTGCTCACGCCAGGTCTAAAATTGTGTGCCCCTCCACTCTTTCTCCAGAATCTGGGACCTTGATTTTCAAATGAAATGAAAAAATTGCTTTAATCTAAAAACAGGACTTCAAACTACTGAGCAACAGTTCAGTCCTTTTCTCCTTAGCCCAGGTAAGACCTTTCTTACATTGCGTCTCGGTCATGAGTGGCTTAACACAAGGAATGTGACAGTTGTAGCCCATGTCCTGGATACATTTGTATGTGGTGGCTCATGAAACACTGACTCGAGCTGCAGTCTACTACTTGTGCAGTCTACCTGTTCTTGATAATCCTTGCAACTCTATTTCTTGTGCACCGTTTTCTACCACACTTTTCCCTTCTAGTCAACTTTTCATTAAAAGGGTTGTCGGGGTTCAGAGCTGAACCAGGACATACCCAGACAGCCTCCCTAATATGAGCATTGGATGATTTCATGCTCCGATGCTCTCCTTTGCCCTGCGATGGATCGTGCAGGTCAAAGGCTTTTTTTGGAAGTCCAGTTACATACCGGGCTCTCCATGGGTAAAGCTGGTGGAGGTTTTCGCCTAGCAGTGAGCTAAGTGTAAAACAACTAGGGCAGCGCTAAAGCCCGGCCTTCAGTGCCGGTGACGTCACCGGGAACATTACTAGGCAGAAGCTTTTGCCTAGCAGTGTGAAAAATATCAACAAACAGCCCTTTCCCTGCGCGATACAGCGGATGGCAAGGGAGATAATCATATCAGAGGGACTGCCTGGGTAAAAATGGGGATATGTCTGGGTTTAGCACTGAACCCGGACAACACCTTTAATATGCTTGGATATAGCACTTAGATAGCTTCTTTAGGAATGACCATTTATGGCTTTCTCATGATTGTGTAGCCTACTGAACCACACTGTGGAACCATTTAAAGGCTTAGGAAACCTTTGCAGGTATTTTTTGTTGATTAGATGACTAAAGTGTGACACCATAAGTCTACAATATTGAACTATTTCACAATATCCTAATTTTCTGAGATACTGACTTTTGGATTTTCATTAGCTGTAAGCCATAAGCAGTGTTGAGCAAATCGGGTTGGGATTGCTGTATCCATTTGAAAACGTAATTAACAATATAGCCTCCATATTACCGTAAAAAATATGGGCTCTGCGGAGGTATTTGCCATCTTGCTGCAATTATCACTAGACTTGCTCATTAACATGACACTTTGGTTATGCACATAAATTACAGTGTCAAAATCCGAAGGGGAACTAGGTTTTGTTAATGAGACACAAAGCCGAGTTCAGCTTTGGATTTTAAAACTGTAATATGTGCATAACTGAAGTGCCACGTCATAGATGCAAGATGAAGCAAGTCTCGTGATATTTGCATCAAGATCGCAAAGACATCCGCAGTGAATACTGCACTGTATAGTCCTTATTTATTATTAATGGCTGTGTGGCTCCTTTAAACAGGGGCTGTTGCTGGTATGGGGTTTGGCTGGTTTGATGGGGGCACAATATGCATATTGTTGCTGTTCTTGCCTGCAATTTGACAGTAAACAGAATATTAATCAGCTCTGGCATACCCACTTCTCCAACCCCAGCACTCTCCTGCCCTACAGGTGGGAGCCCTTCTTATGCCATCTGCTTTTCCTCCTTTTCCACATCATCTAATTGTGAGATGGGGAAATAGCACTCATTTTGTAAACATTGTATTTATGTAAATGAAGTTGAATGATTTGGACTGACATCCTGCTGTTTGGCCACAAGATGCAGCTGTTTCCTAAGCATAGCTAAAAAGGACATAATTTCTAGATTCATCTGATGTTGAAAATTCTCAGCGGTGGAGTTGCAAGCCTGGAAAAAACATCCAAGCGTGAGAGCATCCTTCAAGGACCAGAGCTGCAGCCAAGGGGAGCTCATTGTGTCCATTACCCTGATCTTGTCCAGGGGAAGGGGAACTGCTGCCAGGAATGCAGATGAGAGATGAGGAGTAAAACAGACTCAGCTGTACCGCATGCTGGTTGGAGAATCCCTTGTTCCATCAACAGTCACCAGCTTACACAAAGCAGACTCAGGTCGGTAAGACCAATCGTGCATTTATCTCATACAGTTTTGGTGCCTAGGATGCTAGAGACTGAGACCAGGCCTGTAGTTGGTTAGTAGGTTTGCGGTTTGTTTCAGGCCCAAAGTGCTGTTAACTTATCTTGGAAAGGACTTTAAAGTGTCATTTCACACCGGAGAGCTAATAAGTTTCAAAGCTAATTCAAGCCAGGCTGGTGTATTCAGGAGAAACACTATAGGCACGTGCCATTTAACCAGTTGTTGGGTGGAGAGAATTATTATAGCATGGAATAAGATTGTAAGCTGTACCGCAGGCTAGCCCGCATTACGCACCCGATTGTTTCTGACTGTAGGGTAATAACATGTAAGGCGTGGCTGGTCTATTGGAGCCTGCCAGTGGGTAAATTTGCTGCCAATACCTCCTCTGCTGTACAGCACAAGGGCCCCAGTCCCTGGCTGGGTGTATGTAAATTTGTGTGTAACCAGCTTCTTTGGTTGCGTTCATGACCACGTTTAAGTAAAAAATACAGTTTTGGCAAAACTGGTGTTTGAGTTGCTTTGCTTGTTCGTGACTTCACTGTATCCTGGGGAGCCCACCCGGTACACAGCTTACATAATATCGATTAAATATCATCAGGAACATCCAGCTCCTCTCTTTGGAAGAAGCCAGTAAAAGATAAGGATGGTCATTATTAAGACCTGGCCCCCCTAAAGGGTACAGACTGAATGGTATTGTTTGGCATGCTGGCACCAGAATGTAAAGGCTTCCATCTTATTGGTATTGAATTACGTTTACAGCTGATGTAGGAATAAGTAAATGTAGGAATAAATAAAACTGATGCAGAATGAGACTCTCTGCACTCTCCCTGCACCCTTCCTGTCCAATATACTTCTATTAATCACCACAAAGCATGAGGAAATTCAGATTAGTTGCGATTCGAAGTTTTCCTAAGCTTCAGACCAAATAGCCAATTCCTCAATAGTTAGACTATTTACATAAAAATAAACAAGAATGGTTTCAAACCCTTGCCTTTTCCTATATAATAATTGTGAAATCTGTTACACTTAAAGGGGTTGTCCGGGTTCAGAGCTTATTTTCACCCCGGCAGCCCCCCTGAGCCTAGCATCGGAGCATCTCCAGTGCCCCCAAACAGGCTCTTGTGTTTTTAATAACACACTGCCGGGCAGTAACTTACGCCCAGCAGTGTGTTCGGTGACGTCACCGGCCGTTTTACTGGCTAGGGCAGAGCCAAATCCCGCCCATCAGTGCCAGTGACGTCACCGGGGTTCCTGTCAGCCCCATGGAGAGCCCGATACGTCACCGGAACTCTGAAAAATGCCTTTGCCCTGCGCGATTTAGCGCAGGGCAAAGGAGAACATCGGAGCATGAACTGCTCCGATGCTCATGTCAGGGGGGCTGCTGGGGTGAAAATGGAGGGCTGTCCAGGTTCAGCTCTAAACCTGGACAACCCCTTTAATGCAAAAGTCCTCAGCTTTACACAAGATTTATCCAACAATAGCCATCCTCTTCTAATTTCTGATTTTTAGGGCTGCTCTAGTTATTGGAGAACGGAGGTAGAAGTAAGGATCACATCCGCTCAGCATTAATTAATGGTAGGAGCATCAGATACTAATGAACCTGGCCAACAGCCACAGGTACCCTTAAGGATTCAACTGTATCACTCCCCTCAGGATGATAAGGCAGTTGAATACTGCAGCAGGGGTGGCAGTTTTCTGCCCCCCACCACCACTTTTTTTTGTCCCTGCCTACTTGTGTTGCCATGCCTTATGCCAATTTGGACCTGTCTACAACATGGGGCCACTTTTAGGTATTTTTTTCTAGGTCCGCTTTAAGTTCCCATTCTGCCCCTGTTGAAGAACTAATAGCCTGTGCTGTGATTTTAAGGTGGGTAGCCACCAGGAGTTGTTTTAAAGAGCACCCTAAAACCTGAACCTGCTCTATGGTTACTTTCTCTGTATCCAGAATTTCTATCCATCGTTGTTCAAGTTGTTCCATTAGAACAGCATTATGATATTAAACATTTGGGACCCCCATTTCACTTAACTATGGATCAATTCACATAGCTTGTGAATTCTAGTTTTTTTTTATATATCCATATGAAATGAAGGAATAACTGATGTATTCCCCTAAACCATTTTTTGTATCGAAATTGGGAAACATCGAAGGGCATACATTATCTTAGGAAGAAGATCATCTTAAAGGCATTTACCCTTGCTATCAAAGAAAGTTTAGCTTTAGTCAAAATGTCTCACATTGAATATAGTGGGGCTACATTCTTTTCAAATAAATCCTTAATTTAGGGGGGTTATACAGATCTCAAGGAAGACACAACTTCCACCTAAGCAAAGTCAGAGAGACCCTTTATCCTCTCCCTCATCTCTTGTGATGCTGAATTACAGTGTATGTTCATAGATAAGTTGTTTGTCATTGGAAATAAACTGCAAAACCTTCAGACGTTTTCCAGTAGGCTTTGCAGATTACCTATAATAAGGTGTGGTATGGGTATATTCAATTGACGGATTTTGAAAATACAGTTTGACAAGCTTTTATTAAATGGCTTTTTACTTCAATACAAAACTGAATTTTTAGCTCAAGATTTTTGGAGCAGATCTGTGCCAAAAACTGCACAGAAAACTCATTCCCATTAATTTCAATGGGAGATTCAGCGTGAATTCCATCCAAAGATGGTGCATGCCTCCTTTTTTTTCCCCATGTTTCCTTTCTTCATGGGGAAAAAAGCAAGTGTTGCTTCCCATTTAAATGAATAGGAAGCTGTTTTGAGGCAATTTAAGCTGATTTTGAGGAGAAGCAGTACAATATCAGTGCCAAAAAACTCAGTGTGAACTGGCCATTAGTATTCCCTACCTCAGAACACTGTACAGTGCTTGATATGAAGAGTTTACTTACCACAATGTAGAAACTAGAACAAGTTATGTGTATTATGTGAGATGTCGCGATCAGAGATGAATGTGGCATCTGAGGGGTACAATGACGAGGAGTGGTGAAATCGCTGCACCCACTACTTACAAAGAAATGTGCTTTGTGACAAAGTAATTTGTCACAGAGCAAATTTTTTTGTAAAATCCTGTGAAGCAACCGAATCGAATTTGCCAATACTTTTCGCTCATCTCTAATTTTGCCAATTGTGCTAATTTTTCAAAGAGAGGGATACTTTAGGGAGACAATGTGTAAAAGGCAATGATATTTGAATACTCACCTACTCCTGGAAATTTCCTTCTTCTAAGTGATAACTGACATGCAAATAACTTAAATGTTGAAACATCAAATAAAATACAAAATACATTGAGGGGCATTTATCAACCTGTTTGCACAACTATTTTGGCGTTAAAAAGTTGGAAATTATGGTACATGCTACATTTGCTCCATAATTTGCAACTTTGAGTTTCTCTACACTTTTCTACTGGGAGAGCAGAGCCCATCATGTCTTGGTGGATTTACTATGACTTACACCAGAAAGTCTATCAGTGCCTTTACTTGGAAATAGGAAATCGATTTGTACGAATGAAATTCATTTATAAATCAGCCTGGTTGTGTGGGTCAGGGCTGATATCTGTCACGGATGATGTTGCAGATAGCTGGAACTTATGAAAAAACGTCCAACTGGCTTGATCCCAAACTAAAGAGCATATAGGTGAGCCCTATAAAACCCTAAGAGCTCTCCCTGACTGCTGCGCCTATGCAAGGGTCTCAATGGTAGACGATTGCATGCCCACGTACCTAAGACTGTGCGACACCTGAAAACCCTATAATAGTGAGGGGACACAACCACCGGCTCCTTGCACTTAATACGGACTGAGTCAGGGTCACCTAGAATCAAGCCAGCAAGGAAACACAATACATGAAAAGACTTATCTGAGTAAACATCAGCAGCAGCCTCCAGCAGTGAACACTTCATCCAGGAAGTAGTATAAACCGCAAAGTGAGGCAGTAGGGGAGGAAATATAAAAGGGAGATGATTAGTCTAAATAGGTGACACCTGGGAGAAGGAAAGGAGATGACAAAGTGAAACCAATACAAAGAACATCATGCAAGAGGTAGAGAAGGACATCTGCCAGACCTTCTCACAGAACTGGTGGTGACAATATCTCACCTGGAACCAGCAATCTCAACGCCTATGATTTTGTTTCGAGTAGCAGTACAAGAGAAGAGGCTCTGTATACACTCGGGTACTGTTCAGGTAACAGCAGCAGAGCAACGATGCACGCACAAGATTAATAGGGAGAAGCAAGATGTATGGCCCTGTAAATCAATACGGTGGAGGATTCTCTTGAGCAGGGGGACAGCCCCTCACTGCTCAAGCAGGCTGATTTATAAACAGATGTGATTCATTCAAATCAATTTGCTCATCTCTAGTTGGAAACAAAAAATATTGGAGTTGTAAGTTAATTTTGCCAAGAGATGTAAAAATGTCTGAGTTTATTAGTGTCAATAATAATGGTTTGAATTTAGATAATTCAATTCTTCTCTGGGCATGAAAGAAGAAAAAGTAAAGCCTGTATTAGATCTAGTGATTCGTAGGAATGCTTGTTAGCGATGATCTGCCTGTGTAATAGTGGCGACGATTACCAATAAACAAGCAAATGCTTGCTCATGGGGCAACTGCTATTTTTAAGCAGGTTGACTAAATTGTTTGCTGATGGCATATCGTGCTGTCAAATAACGGTCTGCTGACAGCAAACAGACAGCAAACTGCCGACAGCAAATTCTTTATGAAATGGCATTAGCAATCGCTCCTTCCCATACTGTGAAAGAGATCGCTACATGTAATAGCAGAGGTCTCCTCCACTGACGAGTAGGCGATTGTTAGGAAGGAATGCTTCTTTCCCGACAATCGTCTGCCTCATCTGCTGGTGTAATACCAGCCTCAGTTTGAGTATTTATTCTATTAATTGTTAAATAAGCAGGAGATAAGTTGGGTTTCCATGGGTTTACAAAGTCAAAGTTCACGGCAATTAAAATAAAAGCAAATTGTCAATTAGATAGGCCAATGTTAGGATGTGCAATCTGAGAAGATGGGGATATTTGTAAGGAACTAAATTTGAGATAAGATAGAAGATGTCACCAGAATGGACTAAGGGCCCTATTGCACCTGCAGATTCAGCAGGCAATTGTCAGGAGGGAAGTGTTCCTTCCTGGAAATCGCCTTCTTGCTAGCGGAGACCGCTGCTATTACATGCAGTGGTCTCCTCCTCAGTATGGGGACAAGCGACGGCTAATCCCATAGCTCGTCCCCATACTAAAGTACTGTTTGCCGGCAGCAGATCATGATTACACAGATTTTTAAGCCTGCTAAAAGATTTCAATTACTGGGTGAACAAGTGTTTGCTCTTTCATCGGGTAATTAGCAGCACTATTACACTGCCAGAACATGATCTGAAAGATTAGGTGCAATAGGGCCTTAATATTAGGGATGAGAGAAACCCAAGTGGTTCGGTAAAAGTTTTTTAACAGTAGAAATAAATTCTTAGTTATTACCAGAAGTCTCGCGAGACTGCGAGGTAATAACTTCAGCTCATCTGAAGCCAATACATTGTAATACTGTACGGAGTGCTCGCTCTGTACAGTATTCAAAGGAAGTTTTATGCAAATGGACTTCGTAAGTTTCATCCGAAGTCGATTCGCTCATCCTTAATATGTTCACAGGGACACGATATCTGCAATAAAAAACCCTTATCTCCACAATTTCTCCAGAGCTACAAAGCTATTAAAAGCTTTTAATTGCCATGAATAAGGACATTTGTACAAGATTTGTGATTTTTTAAATGGAGAAATTGATATAGGGAGCATGAGTCCAAAACTGACCAAATAAATCAAGTGTGAACTCAGCCTTACAGGTCGATGTTAGCACCCAGTATAAAGAACTGTGCAAAGGCCCAAGATCCTACGGTGGTGTGAGAGTGCACTCCTTTTACACTGTTGTCAGCTGATTCCACACAGATGTCTACAGAACCTGTTATATTAAATCCTTATAAATGTAGAGCCTCATGACAGAGTGCAGAGGGTGTCAGTAAGTTTATGTTGGCGTCACTGATAATTTTGCAATAACCCCAAAAAACTGATTCTGTCTTTTGAGCACCCGCCTTTACTCGGTCAGTAATCCATCAGTATTGCTAAAGCCAAAAAAAAAAAAAAAAAAAAAAAAAAAAAAAAACACAGGAGTGGACACAAGACAGGGATGACACATGAATAGAATATTTGCATGTCTTCTGTATTTTGTACCCACTCCTGCTTTTGGCTACCAAATCACAAGCCAATTCTGAAGCGCGCATACAGGCCTTACAGCTGCTACATAGACAGGATCAATTTTCTGCCAGATCAGAAGAAGGGTCAAATAAGTGATTATGTCAACCAGGCCAAAAAAGGCAAAATAGTGGCCCAGTCATGGAGTGGGGAGGGTGGGAACAGCATGAGAAGTACACAGAGTGGCCCAGTGACTTATTGGTGAGATGGCAGCAGCATGATGAGACCACAGAGTGTCATAGTGACATAGTGTTGAGGTAGCAGCAGCATGAGGAGACCACAGAGTGGTGAAATGGCAGCAGCATGAGGAAATCAGAGTGGTGATTGGCAGCAGCATAAAGAGACCACAGAGTGGTAAAGTGGCGGCAGCAGCATGAGAAGACCGCAGAGTGGCACAATGACAGAGTGTGGAGGTGGTCGCAGCAGCAGGGGCGGACTGAGTGGTCGGGCACTTCGGACGTTGTCCAAAGGCCTGGCCGGTAAGAGGGCCCATGGCGGCAGGTCACAGGGAGAAGAACGCTTCCACAATGGTCCTCAGGACAGCGATATAGATGGTTGTGCTGTGGGGCAGGGGAGGGAGAGGTGTTTCCCTTCCCTGTTCCTTTGATAGGCTGCTGACACAAGGCCCGCAGCCTATCAGAGGCTGGTGCAGGCGGCTCGCACCGCCTGAGCCGTACAGCGCGGGACACAGGCCGGAAGAGGCATGCATTGCAGCGGAGGTAAGTAAAACATTTTTTTGGTTTGTTTTTTATACCAGACTGTTACTAGCACATGGGGAGAAAGGAGAGAGGCACTTGTTACTGGCACATGGGGGGGGGAAGAGGCACTTGTTACTGGCACATGGGGGGGGGGGAAGAGGCTCTTGTTACTGGCACATGGGGGGGGGGGGAAGAGGCTCTTGTTACTGGCACATGGGGGGGGGGGAAGAGGCTCTTGTTACTGGCACATGGGGGGGGGGAAGAGGCTCTTGTTACTGGCACATGGGGGGGGGGAAGAGGCTCTTGTTACTGGCACATGGGGGGGGGGAAGAGGCTCTTGTTACTGGCACATGGGGGGGGGGAAGAGGCTCTTGTTACTGGCACATGGGGGGGGGGGGAAGAGGCTCTTGTTACTGGCACATGGGGGGGGGGGAAGAGGCTCTTGTTACTGGCACATGGGGGGGGGGAAGAGGCACTTGTCACTGGCACATGGGGTGGGGGGAAGAGGCACTTGCACTGGCACATGGGTGAAGAGGCACTTTGTCACTGGCACATGGGGTGGTTGAAGAGGGCACTTGTCAACTGGCACATGGGGTGACAGAGGCCACTTGTCACTGGCAACATGGGGTGAAGAGGGCACTTGTCACTGGCACATGGGGTGAAGAGGGCACTTTGTCACTGGCACCTGGGGTGAAGAGGCACGTGTCCACTGGCACCTGGGAGTGAAGATGGCAATTGTCATCTGGCACATGGGCAGGTGAAGAGGCAACTTGTCCACTGGCACATGGGGTGAAGAGGCCACTTGTCACTGGCACATGGGGGTGAAGAGGCACTTGTCACTGGCACATGGGGTGAAGAGGCACTTGTCACTGGCACATGGGGTGAAGAGGCACTTGTCACTGGCACATGGGGTGAAGAGGCACTTGTCACTGGCACATGGGGGTGAAGAGGCACTTGTCACTGGCACATGGGGGGTGAAGAGGCACTTGTCACTGGCACATGGGGTGAAGAGGCACTTGTCACTGGCACATGGGGTGAAGAGGCACTTGTCACTGGCACATGGGGTGAAGAGGCACTTGTCACTGGCACATGGGGGTGAAGAGGCACTTGTCACTGGCACATGGGGTGAAGAGGCACTTGTCACTGGCACATGGGGGGGGATGAAGAGGCACTTGTCACTGGCACATGGGGTGAAGAGGCACTTGTCACTGGCACATGGGGTGAAGAGGCACTTGTCACTGGCACATGGGGTGAAGAGGCACTTGTCACTGGCACATGGGGTGAAGAGGCACTTGTCACTGGCACATGGGGTGAAGAGGCACTTGTCACTGGCACATGGGGTGAAGAGGCACTTGTCACTGGCACATGGGGTGAAGAGGCACTTGTCACTGGCACATGGGGTGAAGAGGCACTTGTCACTGGCACATGGGGTGAAGAGGCACTTGTCACTGGCACATGGGGTGAAGAGGCACTTGTTACTGGCACATGGGGTGAAGAGGCACTTGTTACTGGCACATGGGGTGAAGAGGCACTTGTTACTGGCACATGGGGTGAAGAGGCACTTGTTACTGGCACATGGGGTGAAGAGGCACTTGTTACTGGCACATGGGGTGAAGAGGCACTTGTTACTGGCACATGGGGTGAAGAGGCACTTGTTACTGGCACATGGGGTGAAGAGGCACTTGTTACTGGCACATGGGGTGAAGAGGCACTTGTTACTGGCACATGGGGGAAGAGAGGCACTTGTTACTGGCACATGGGAGGGCATTTGTTACTGGTACATGATTGGGGGGCATCTATGGGGGGCACTTGTTACTGGCACATTATTATGGGGCACTATGGGGGCTTCTACTGAGGCTACAAAGAAGGGGTATTTTATATGGGAGGCTTTGTGTGGTACTAGTATTATCAGGGGTATTATCCGTTTCTGCTGTATAGTATTGGGAAGCACAGCAGCACAGTATTGGGGGTAGTAGGATGATTTGTCCAGAAGATGGGAGGATGATGGAAAAGTAGTAAACTAAGATTTTTTTTGTTTCCAAACTGCAGAGACTGAAAATGGCGACAAAATGGTGGTCTGGTCTGAAAGGAGAAGACTAGGACAGAGCACATCTACATCAAAGGAGACATCACTGGGTAAGAGGTATGGGCGCTGCATTTCTGTAGTGAAGGGTTCAGGGGCGTAACGATCGTGGTGCGATCGCGGGTGGAGGCAGGATATGGATGTTGCTGGAGGTGGGACATGGGTGGGGTCTGGAAGGGGGCCCTTGATCTATTTTCCCCAGGGTCCCTGGGGGTTCTCAGTCCACCCCTGAGCAGAAGCATGAGGAGGCCACAGATTGGCAAAGTGACATAGTGTGGAGGAGGAAGCAGCAACATGAGGAGGCCACAGAGTGGCCCAGAGATACAGTTGTGAGTTGGTAGCAGCATGAGGCCAGAGAAAATGATATGCGAGGGCCTGCTGGTCAGCTGATCCTGTAAAAGATTTTGGTGTGGGCCTGCAGGTAAGCTGACCATGTAAAAGACTTTAGATGTGGGTCTGCTGGCGACCCTCTAAAAAGGTTGTAGGTAAGGGCCTGCAGGTGAGCTGACCCTCTAAAAAATTATATGCGAGGGTGTGCTGGTAAGCTGACCTTTTAAAAGGTTGCAGGGGAGGGCCTGACCCTCTAAACATATGTGAGGGCCTTCAGGTGAGCTGACAATGTAAAAGATTGTAGGTGAAGGCCTCCTGGTGAGCTGACCCTGTAAAACATTATATGCAAAGGCCTGCTGGTGAGCGGACAATGTAAAAAAAAAAAAAAAACATGTGAGGGCCCGCTGGTGAGCTGACCCTTTAAAAAATTATATCCGAGGGCCTGCAGCTTAGCTGACCCTATAAAACATAATATACAAAGAGCATATATGCAAGGGCATTATATGCGACAAATAGACATGTGTTGATTTGATGGAAGAGGAGAAGTAGAATGAAAAAAGGAAGATTCAACCATATAATCTTGTTTGTGGTGGAAGGGGTGCATGTGAATACAGTGGATTCAGTACATTATAAATAACACATTTAAAGTGCCTTTATGTTCATCAGCTTTCCTCTGGTGGAGTCGAGAAGTCATGGTCAATCCAGGCCTTGTTCATTTTTATAAGAGTCAACCTGTCAGTATTTTCAGTTGACATGCGGATACACTTATCTGTTATAATGCCACCCGCAGCACTAAATACCCGTTCAGACAAAATGCTGGCGGCAGGGCAGGCCAACACCTCCAAGGCATAGAGCGCAAGTTCGTGCCACATGTCCAGCTTGGACACCCAGTAGTTGTAAGGCCTTGAGTGATCATTTAGGACGTTGACATGGTCTGCAATGTACTCCTTCACCATCTTCCAAAATATTTCCCTCCTTGTGACACTAGGCCACGCATCAGGGTGAGGGTGCTGGTGGGGTGTCATGAAACTGTCCCAGGCTTTGGAGCCCCAGTTATGGGTCTTCAACACAGTGAAAGCCAGATATCCCTCAAAGGAAGGAAAACAAAGGAAAGGGGTGTCCCCATTGCAGAAATCACCAAATCCACCATATTAAGTGGTCCCATGTCAAGATCCCACTCTTTTACAAGCTTTAAGAATGTGACGGGGAAGACCTAAGCCAGTTATCCATCCACAGATAGCTGTTTCGCGGTGTTGCCCCTCATCAGTGTGGAGTGGGATTCTGGCTAACTGGGAGCAATGCCTCGGAGACTACTAAAACAAATATCAGCTATTGTTTGTTTTGCTTGTGTGTTCCCCTTGTCTCCCCTCCTCGGTTGGCCAAGGAACTACAGACTCTGCCTCCAGTGTTGTCAGATGGAAATTTGGAGCAATTTTTCAACAAGGATCTTCTGGTATTGCACCATTTTGCTCGTCCTCTCCACCAGAGGAATGAGAGATGAGAAGTTCTCTTTCTAGTGGGGGTCGAGAAGGGTGAACAATAAGTAATCTGTGTTGTCTAAACTGCGTATACCGCACGGGTTGCGGGAAAGGCAGCCTAACATGAAGTCAGCCATGTGTACCAGAGTACCAACAGGCAAGACTTTGCTGTCACAATCAGGAGGATCACTCTCAATCTCCCCATCCTCTTCCTCCTCTTCTGTCCATCCCCAGATGGAATTAAAATTCAATGGGTACTACCCTCTGTAGCGGAGGCAACCGTCTCATTCTCCTACTCCTACTCCTCCTCCTCTTCATCGTCCAATTCGCGCTGAGAAGACGAACTGAGGGTGGTCTGGCTATAATGTCTTCCCTCATTTCCACCTCTTCTGTCCTTAATTGTGAGCTGCGACCGATTGAGTAGAAACAGAAGTGGGATGGTTACGCTGATAATAGCTTTTTTGCCGCTCACCATCTGTGTTGATTCCTCAAAGTTTCTTAAAACCTCACAGAGGTCAGGCATCCATGCCCACTCACATGCTTGTGAATAGCAGAAGCTGACTGGAAAAGCGACGACCATGTTGCAGCTGGTATTCCACTACTGCCCTCTGTTGCTCACAAAGACTGGCCAACATGTGGAACGTCAAGTTCCAGTGTGTGCTCACGTCGCACAACAGCCGGTGAGCTGGCAATTTCAAGTGTTGCTGCAGCATTTACAGACCGGCTGAAGCTGTTGGTGACTTGCGGAAATGTGCACACACGCGGCACACCTTCACCAATAGCTCAGGCAAATTGGGGAAGGTTTTGAGAAACCGCTGAACCACAAGGTTGAACATGTGCGCTAGGATGTGTCTGAGATTGCCGAACTCCAAAGCCACCAAGTTAAGGCCATTATCAGGCACAACCATGCCTGGTTGTAGGTTGAGTGGCGAGAGCCACAACTCAGTCTGGTCTCTTTTTCCCTCCCACAGCTCTGTGGTGGTGTGATGTTTGTCCCCTAAACATATCAGCTTCAGCACGGCCTGTTGCCGCTTCCCAACTGCAGTGCTACACTGCTTCTAGCTACCGACTGATGACTGACTGGTGCAGCACTCGGATAATTTGGAGGAGGAGAAGTGGGGTTTGGAGCCACTAACATAGGTCCTGGCGGAAACCCTGATTGACGTAGGGCCCGGAATCCTTGGCATCGGTAGCACCTGTGCCATCTCAAGGTACGACTCGCTCCCGTCCTCCACAATGTTTACCCAGTGTGCCGTCAGGGCATGTGTGATATTACGGGACACATGTTGGTGTAAGGCAGGCATGGCACACTGTGAAAAATAGTGGCGGATGGGGACCAAGTAACGAGGAACGGCCTCCGACATCAGGCTGCAGAAGGCCTCAGTGTTCACAAGCCTAAATGGTGACATTTCCAGGGTCAGTAATTTGGAAAGTTGCACATTTACCGTTATGGCCAGTGGCTGGGTGGCTGGGTATTTGCGCTTGCGTTCAAATGCCTAGGGTAAGGACATTTGTACACTGCGCTGGGACACAGAAGTGGATGTGGACACTGATGGTGCTTGCGAAGGTTCAGGGCAGGATGCATCCGTGCCTGCGCCTTCGACAGGGGATTGGCCAGCACGTAACACGGAATGAAAAGGCAGTGCTGTGACCCGCAGACACAGATTTTGGACCCAGGCGCTCGTCCCACATTTTTTAACAGTGCTTGGATGCCATGTAGTGGATCATGTTGGTGGTGGTGAGGTTGCTAGTGTTCACGCCCCCGCTCATTTTCATATGGCACAGTTTGCAAACTACTATTCTTTTGTTGTCCGCACCTTCCTCCAAAAAGCGCCATACTGCGGAACATCTACCCCTTGGCAAGGGAGATTTCTACAAGCGGTTGCTCTATGGAACAGTTGCAGGCCCGCCTTCTCCCTATTGCCACCCCATTGCCTCTTCCAGCATGTTGCGGTGCTGCAGATCCCTCCCCCTCTGTACTGCTGTCCTCGCTCGGCTTTTCACTTTCCCAGGTTGGGTCAGTGACCTGTTCGTCCACCACCTCCTCTTCCACTTCCTCACACTGATTATCCTCCTGATTTGTTGACCTAACTACATCCTCAGTGATTGACAACTGTGTCTCATCCTTTTCATCAGCATCTTGAGACAGTAATTGCAGTTGACTCATTGGCAACTGTGTCTCATCATCATTCACCTCATTAAACACTAATTGCCATTCCCGACCATCATGTTCTTGTGACTGTGGATGCTCAAGAGGTTGGGAATCAGGACACAAGATCTCACGTCCCTCTTCAAGCGTGCTTGGCGAGAGGGACAAATCAAGTAATGGCGATGAAAAGAAGTCCTCGGAATATCCAATTGTGGGATCACTTGTTTGGCCCCACTGTAAATGGTTGGAGGAAGGAGGATGAGGTTGAGGATTGTGTTGACCAGACTCCTGGCTACTGAGACTGGACTTGGTGGAAGACAGGGTGGTGCTTAACCGACTGGAAGCATTAACTGCTGCAATCAAATCAACCACTTGGTCGCACTGGTCTGACTTCAAGAGTGGTGTCCTGCGCCACCCTGCAAACTGGGACATGAAGCTAGGTATCTTGGATGATTGTTTTACTTGTGCTGTGGCAGCAGGCACTGTTTCTCCGCGCCCAGGGCCACAGCCTTTGCATGCATCATCAACATCACGGTCATTTCACCGTCCCTTAGTGCTCGCCTTCTTCATTTTAAATGTGATATATGCTTGAAAGTATGTCACACGTACAGTAGTGTAGGATTGGGAAGTGTATGTGCAACAAAAATTTACAAAGGTATTTGTGATGAGGAAACGTTATACAGGACAGGTACCACAGGTAATGTCACAGTTCGCAGTGTCTACGGAAAAAGTGCACTGGATGTCACTGATATTTTAGGGATGCGCACAATATACACAGGAGATGTGGCAGCAGCCTATTACACGGTATTTTGCGCAGGATGCGCTAAAGATGTATATTGCTGCTGTCAAACACAATAGTCCTTAAAAGGACTTTTGGGTCTCTGAAAAGGTTTTTGTATAAAAATCTTCCTATTACACTCCCTACACTGTCTGTCCCTTCCTATGCACAGCTCTCCGCAACACTGAGCAATTTAGCTGAGGTTGCGCTACAAACATATATTGCTGCTGTCACACATAATAGTCCTTACAACTACTTTTGGGTCTATGAAACGTGTTTGTAGAAAAATGAAATTTAATTACACTCCCTGCACTCTGTCCCTTCCTATGCTTGGCTCTGCCTGACTTAGAATGAGCCGAACTTGCGTCATCGGGTGCTATATAGCACCCAATGACGCGTTCCGGCCAGCCAATCACTGTAATGCAAGTAGCCAACCTGGCTACTGGCATTACAGTGAGGGCAGTACTTACCTGCATATTTATTGGTTGCTTAGCAGCCGTGAAACGTGTGGGAAGGAGACTCGATCAGTGCGCTTGAGCACATGCGGTACATGGCCGAGTACCACCATGTGCCAAGCATAGCGATGCTCGAGCCGAACTGGTATTCGGCCGAGCATGCTTGCTCAACACTAATGTATAATGCTTTGGAAAAAATTTATCAAGCCAGCAAAGGAGACAATATGGACAATCACAATACATTAGTAAGTTCCATGTATTACACTTCTCTACATGATAAATGCTATTTGCTGAGATGAGACAACCCCTTTAACGGCTGCTAAAATTGGCCATAAAAAATGGATGTAGCTCATTGACTTTTTTAAACCCAACCCCTGCAGTGCCCTTGGTATACATAATGGCCCCCGTTTTGCTCAGTATATAAAATGCCCCTCTCCATAGTGCCACAGTCTATAATGGCCCCCACATAGTGCTCCAGTATATATAAAGCCCACCCCAGTTAGTGCTGACAGATCCTTTAAAAAAAATAAAAATACTCACCTTGTCCATTTGCATGCAAGTAAAACTTGCTCCACATGAGGCACCAGGAACCAAGGCTCACAGCATTCTGTCACATCATGTGACATCACGACACTGGGAGCATCAGATCCTGCTGTTTCTTCATGTGCAAATGGAAGAGTTAAGCTTTTTTTTTTTACATAGTGTGAATGTTTTTAATGGACACTTTCCTGTCTAAACAGCCTTTATAAATGGGCCCATTGATTTAAAAAAAAGGGCCTGTCCTATTTTTTGATGGCTCTATTCACTTGCTGTAAAAAAATAAAATAGAAAAAAAAAGCCATGTGATTAGCCCTTTAGATTTAAAGCGAACCTTTCACAAAAATTTCACTTAATAAACTATCAACAGTACCTTATAGATCATCTTCAGTGTGTTATTATACAGCCTTGTGCCGCTTTCATGCGATGTATGTGCCTGAAAAAAAAAAAAAAAAAGCCTTATAAAGTAATCTTTTCCTTCTCCAACAGTCACGATAGAAGTCAAGGGGGTAGCCCTTCCCTCACTTCAGGCTGTACCTCCCCTGCCCTAACCCCGCCCCTATGCACTGTAATTGACACCCGGCTCAGTCGCCGGGACCGCGCTTGTACAGGCTGCGCATGCGCCGTCGGCCTCATTCGCAGCGCGATCCCGTCTATCGTGCTGACTCAAGCGCGATCCTGTAACTGATAGACGGGATCACGCTGCGAATATGGCCGACGCCGCATGCGCAGCCTGTAGAAGCGCAGTCCCGGCGACTGAGCCGGGTGTCAATTACAGTGCATAGAGGCGGGGTTAGGGCAGGGGAGGTACAGCCTGAAGTGAGGGAAGGGCTACCCCCTTGACTTCTATCGTGACTTGTGGAACATGAAAAGATTACTTTATAAGGCTATTTTTTCAGGCACATACATCGCATGAAAGCGGCACAAGGTGGGAAGATGATCTATAAGGTACTGTTGATAGTTTATTAAATGAAATTGAGGTGAAAGGTTCGCTTTAATAGGTTATGAAAATGACCATGTCACAGCCGTTTTTCACCGTTATGTCAATGCAACCAAACTCCCGATCCTTTCATATACATGCCTGCTCAGCTTAGACAAGCATGCATATGTTGTCAGAGTGAGTGGGAGAAAACTGCTGCCAGACTCCTCTGGCAGTGGTTTATCTCCCTGACGACAAAAGGATTAAGCAGTGGAACTAGCATATCCTTATTTTCCCCAGCATCAGCTATATTGAGAGAGACAGGAATCCGCCACAACCAACGGGTTCAGCCATCATGAATTTAATATGTATGGCCAGCTAGGCTAGGAGAAGTTTAACACTCCTACATTCTAGTAAGAGAAGGTTGGAACCCACAAGAAGAAGATCCAAGGCAGTTTACAGTAGTACTGAATGAGTGCTATTCAGTTTTTTGTAGTGGCAATGCCACCTCTTCTATTGAACAACTGCTAAATAAAAATATTTTTGTTCCACAGAAGTCTTTTTATGACCTCTTGGGGGCATATTTTGTAAAAAAAAAGAAAAAAAAAAAAAAAAAGTGTTTTAAGAGGTTTAGCAGCAGATGAGGGGTGTATTGTGATGTTCTGCAGCTGTTGGGGTATGTATTAGGATGTTCTGCAGCAGCTAAGGTGTGCATTATGAGGTTCTGCAGCATCTAAGGTGTTTATTATGATGCTTTGCAGTGTGCATTATGAGGTTCTGCCACATATTAATATTTTTCTTTTGTTTGTACTGAAATAGGCCACTAAGCTCTTTCACAAATAAATACAACAGTGAAGTGTGTACGTTTTTCCTTTTTGTACTGAAATAGGACACTGAATGCTTTTAACCACATTTAACTACTGCAGTGTAACATTCGCACACACACACACACACACACACACACACACAGGGGGGAGGGAAGTGACCACTGCACTCGACCCTTACCCCTGGCCCTGCCTACTTGCCTCGCGAGTCCTAATGACAGGGGACAACTGGACGGCAATCCCTAGCTTGAACTAAGTGCAGGGATGACAGACAGACAAACAACAGAACGTGAACGGACCGAGTCAATACCAGGAAAGTTACAAAGTACAAATGGAGCAAGCAGAGAATAGTCAAGAGAAGCTGGGGTCATAAATACCATGAGAGTCGTGAAGTACCAAAGGAGTATGCAGAGGATCGTCAGGAGGAGGCCGGGGTCAGAATACCAGGAGAGCAGCAAAGTACCCAAGGAGCAGGCCGAGGATCGTCAGGAAACAGCAGGAGGTAAGTACGCCAGGACATACCACATCACAGGTGGAACCTAAATTAACAGGCAACCTGTGGCCAGCAGGATGCCTGTATTTATAGTGGGGAGTGAGGGTCATGTGACGTGGCCAGCGTCACATGACCGACAGACCAACCAGTCGAGCACCGAGTGATCAGCTCGGCGCTCAAGGCAGACTTAGGAGCAGGGAACCCCCCAGCTAGCAAAGCCGCCCTGGGAACTAGGTCAAGCACAGATCCTTGCTCCCGAAGCTAAGCAGCAGGTCTGCGGCTAATGGGAGACCGAGTGCACCTTTGGAACCCTGTTACATGCAGAAGTGAAATGTTTATATTTTTTTCCTTTTTGTACTGAAATAGGACACTGAACACTTTCACCACATACAACTATAAAAGTGAAATGAGGATAAGATATAAGTGTGTATATATTTTTCCATTTTTTAAAGAAATAGGACACTGAACACTATCACCACATTTAACTACAGAAGATAAAAGCTTATATATTTTTCCTTTTTGTACTGAAATGGGCAACTAAACGCTTTCACAAATAAATGCAACAGTGAAGTGCGTATATTTTTTTTTCCTTTTTGTACTGAAATAGGACACTGAACATTTTTACCACCTATAACTACAGAAGTAAAATGCGTATATATTTTCCTTTTTTGTACTGAAATAGTCCACTAAACACTTTCACAAATAAATGCACCAGTGAAGTGCGTATATATTTTTCCTTTTTATACTGAAATAGGACACTGAACACTTTCACCAGATGTAAGCTTTCACCAGATGTAACTGCAGTAGAGAAATGCATATATATTTTTTATTTTGTACTCAAATAGGCAACTAAACTGTTTCACAAATAAATGCAACATTGAAGTGCGCATATTTTTTCCTTTTTGTGCTGAAATAGGATACTGAACGCTTTCACCACATATAGGTATAAAAGTGAAATACGTATAAATTTTTCCTTTTTGTACTGAAATAGGCTACTAAACTCTTTCACAAATAAATGCACCAGTGAAGTTAGTATATATTTTTTCTGTCTGTACTGAAATAGGCCAATAAACACTTTTAGCAAAAAAAATCTGAAGTGAACAGAGAATATATTGTTTTTTTGTACTGAAATAGGCCACAAAACGCTTTTTCTACAAATAATTGCAGCAGTGAAGTGTGTATATCTTTTTCTTTCTGTACAAATTCAGCACATATAACTGCAGAAGTGAACTGAAAATATATTTTATTTTTGTACTGAAACAGGCCAGTAAATGCTTTTAGCAGAAATAAATACACCAGTGAAGTGCGTATATATTTTTCTTTCTGTACTGAAATAGGCCAATAAACGATTAAAGCAGAAATAAATACAGAAGTGTACTTAGAATATGTTTTTCTTTTTGTACTGAAATAGGCCACTAAACGCTTTTAGCAGAAATAAATGCACCAGTGAAGTGCTTATATATTTTTCTTTCTGTACTGAAATGGGCCAATAAATGCTTTCAACACATAAATGCTGAAGTGAACTGAAAATATATTTTTATTTTTGCACCGAAATAGGCCACTAAACTCACAAATAAATTCAATAGTGTATATTTTTTTCCTTTTTGTACTGAAATAGGACACTGAATGCTTTCACCACATAGAACTACAGAAGTAAAATGTGTATATATTTTTTCATTTTGAACAAAAATAGGCCACTAAACTCTTTTGCAAATAAATGCACTAGCGAAGTGAGTATATTTGTTTCTGTCTGTACTGAAATAGGCCAGTAAAAGCTTTTAACAGAAAAAATTCAGAAGTGAACTGAGAATATATATTTTTTGCACTGAAATACGCTACACAAAACTTTTAGCAGAAATAAATACAACAGTGAAGTGCGTATATATTTTTCTTTCTGTACTGATATAGGCCACTAAATGCTTTTGACACAAATAAGTGCACCAGTGAAGTGCATATAAGTTTTTCTTTCTGTACAATTTTAACACATAACTGCAGAAGTGAACTGAGAAAATATTTTTCTTTTTGTACTAAAACAGGCCAGTAAACACTTTTAGCAGAAATAAATACACCAGAGAAGTGGGTATATTTTTTTCTTTCTATACTGAAATAGGCCAGTAAATGTTTTTAGAAGAAATAAGTACAGAAATTAACTAAGAATATATTTTTGTTTTTAAACTAAAATAGTCCACTAAACGTTTTTAGCAGAAATAAATACACCAGTGAATTGCGTAGATTTTTTTCTTTCTGTATTGAAATTGGCCAATTAACGCTTTTAGCAGAAATAAATGCAGAAGTGAACTGAGAATATATTTTAGTTTTTGTACTGAAATAGGCCACTAAATGCTTTTAGCAGAAATAAATACACCAGTGAATTGCGTAGATTTTTTTCTTTCTGTATTGAAATTGGCCAATTAACGCTTTTAGCAGAAATAAATGAAGAAGTGAACTGAGAAAATATTTTTCTTTTTGTACTGAAATAGGCCAATAACGCTTTAAGCAGAAATAAATGCACCAATGAAATGCGTATAATTTTTTTTCTGCACTGAAACAGGCCAGTAAGCACTTTTAGCAGAAATAAATTCTAAAGTAAAGTGCGTACATTTTTTTTCCTTTTTGCACTGAAATAAGCCACTAAACTCTTTAACAAATAAATGCAACAGTGAAGTGAGTATATTTTTTATGTCTATATTGAAATAGGCCAGTAAGTGCTAAAATAGGCCACAAAACACTTTTGGCAGAAATAAATGTACCAGTGAAGCGCGTATATATTTTTCTTTCTGTACTGAAATAGGCCACTAAACACTTTTAGCAGAAATAAATGAGCCAGTGAAGTGCGTATATATTTTTCTTTCTGTACTGAAATAGGACACAAAACGCTTTTAGCAGAAATAAATGTACCAGTGAAGTGTGTATCTATTTTTCTTTCTGTACTGAAATAGGCCAATACACACTTTTAGCAGAAATAAATGTACCAGTGAAGTACGTATATATTTTTCTTTCTGTACTGAAATAGGCCAATAAACACTTTTAGCAGAAATCATTGTACCAGTGAAGTGCATATATATTTTTCTTTCTGTACTGAAATAGGCCACTAAACACTTTTGCCTCAAATAAGCGCACCAGTGAAGTGCATATATTTTTTTTATTTCTGTACAATTTCAACAATTTTTTTTTTGCACTGAAATAGGCCAATAACGCTTTTAGCAGAAATAAATGCACCAATGAAGTGCGTATATTTTTTTATTTTTGAACTGAAATAGGCCACTAAACTCTTTAACAAATAAATGCACCAGTGAAGTGAGTATATTTTTTATGTCTATACTGAAATAGGCCAGTAAACGCTTTTAGCAGAAATAATTGCAGAAGTGAAGTGCGTATATATATTTTTTCCTTTTTGTACTGAAATAGGCCACTAAACTCTTTCAAAAATAACTGCACCAGTAAAGTGAGTATATTTTTTATGTCTATACTAAAATAGGCCAGTAAACGCCTTTAACTGAAAAAATTCTAAAGTGAACTAATAATATATATTTTTTTGTACTGAAATAGGCCACAAAAAGCTTTTAGCAGGGAGGCGGAGCTAGCCGAGCATGGTGGTAGATGCTTAACCTCGAGCTCCTCACCGCATCTCCCGGCCATACAGCTTTTTACAGTACATAGCCTACTCGAATTATGGGCAAACTGTCCAAAGAAAGAAGCAAGGACGTGGAGGGCACTTTGAGACCCCAGAAAACGCAAGGGGACCTGACGAGATTCCTAAACAAGCAGATGCCTTCCCCGGCCAGAGCGAAGAAGATGGCGGCGGCTGCTGCCCGCTCTGAAATACAGGAAGACGACTCTGACGGAGGCAGTTTGTGTACTTTCTCCGATACACAGGGAGCTGTTAATAGGCTTCCGATCACCCGGTCCTTCCTGAAGCACTCTCTGTCACAGGCCCTTTCTCCGGTGATGAAGGAGATGGCAGACATAAAGATGGAGGTACACCAAATGGGGGCCCGAGTTGACTCACCCGAATCCTCCCAGTCAGCTATCGCTGAACACAGCAGAGGGTTACATACCCAAATGAAATCGCTGCGCTCGCAGCTGAATAATGCCTACCTTAGCCTGGAGGACCAGGAGAATAGGGGAATAGGGGATGGCGAAAAAATGTTAGAATTAGAGGGATCCTGGAATCCATACCTGCTGAAGAGCTCTCGGACTGCGCTCGCCGAATCTTTTCAATGCTAGTGGGGCAGGCGCATGCAGACGCCATTGTCATCGAACGTGCGCACAGAGCCTTGAGGCATAAGAGGACATTTTGCTGGACACTCACAAGATACAGATCTTTCAAGACCTGGCAGCTAGCACACTTGCTAAACGGCGGGCCTTATGTCCGCTGACAGCGGAGTTGAGAGCGAGGAAATTGCCTATGAGATGGCTCTTTACTTTCGGCCTGAGCACTTCTAATAAGGGCCGGCAGTTCACAGTGCGCAACCCGGATGACCTGCCGAAGATTTGGGAAGCCCTGGAGATATCGCCTATGGACATTCCATCATGGCTGCCTGTGCCTGCAGCAGAAGAACTCCCTCGTCTGCCCTCAGCTGAATCCTGGACACTTCCACCTAAGCACAGGTAGGCAAGGAAGAAACAGGCCTCTGTGGACTGAAACCTGCCTCTGCGAGGGGTAACAAGTCGACAGATTCATTGATATGTTCTCTCTCTTGGGTTTCTAGCCCATGTATCTGCGAACCGCTGAGCTTTTGTTAATGTTGCTTGAAGCGGATTTGCTATACATACACGGATGATGATATGGTAATGTGGGTTTGGATCACAGGATATAGTACCGTATATAGACATAGAACGCTGGGTGTGAGGGAGAGTTTGCTAAGCCAGTCTAGTCCCTCCGAATAGCCCTCTTTTAACTACCATGAGGCGGGACTCTCCCTCGGACCCTGCAATAGTCTAGGTGTTTGTTATCCTGTGTTAAACCAACCATAATATTCTGAGAAACATATTTAAGAAACACTGGCAGATATTGCAAGCGGATCCGTTCCTAATAAAACATATACAGCTGGAGCCACACATAACCTTTAGAAGAGCACAAACAATTAAGAACCTTATTGCCCCCAGCCGTTTGCGCTCTCTAAAGAAAGACCCCCCTCCTATTTTGAGCCTATTTCACAAGGTGCTTGGCAGTTACAAATGCGGACATGGCAGATATAAGTGCTGCCTCAACATTTCAACCCGAATTACGAAGTTCTCCAGTAACGTAACAGGAGAAAACTTCGAAATAAAACACTTTTTGAATTGCTCATCAACATTTGTCATCTATCTATTGGAGTGCACGTGTGGACTGCAATATATTGGCCGTACCACCCTCACCTTAAGAGAGAGGATGAACAAACACCGCTGGAATATCACAAACGGCTTCCTCAAACACTGAGTTTCCCGGCACTTAATCCAGGCACACAATAAAGATCCAGGGAACTCTCCCTGTTACCCATTGAAGCAATCCCAGCTACCGATGGGAACCGTTACCAAAAACTGAGGAGAAAAGAAATGTATTGGATTTTCAAACTTCAAACCATCGAACCATATGGTCTAAATGAATCTCTAGAGACCAACTGCTTCTAATCTCCCAATTTACGTAGTTATTCCTCGCTTAGCTCCACCATGCGCCACTTTCACCATTCCCCTGTCCCATATTTTCCTCTCCCTCATACGCGTCCACACACCACTTCACATCCCAACACTTAGCTGTTCTGACTCACCGCTCCACCTTACTCCCCCACATCCACCATCATCCCCTCTGGTCACCTTTCCATCCCCCCCCCCCCGCTGTATCATTATTTGCCCCAAACCCCGATCCCCCAGCTCTTTTCCCCAGCCACCAGGTCCACTATACAATAGCTCTGTAGAAATTCATGTCAATTTCCTCTGCATTTTCAACTCCCCTTATATATTTATATAATAAAACATTAGACATTGGGTCTTTTTACCCATTTATTTACTTAATCTTTTTAATAAGCTGTTCAACAGCCCTGTAGAGCTTCATTGCCACTTCCCTCTGCAGCCTATCCTCATTTCTCTTTATACATTAAGACATTGGGCCTTTTATTTTATTCTATTATGTTATTATCATTCATTTATTTATTTATTTATTTATCCTCTTCCTTCTGCAGCCACCCGGCCACCTTTTGCCTGTTGCCCCTTGTTGTTGGCGCCCCCAAGGTAAACCCTATACTTCCCTCCTGTTCCCCAATAAAAATAAAAGGATTAATCCAAGCAGAGACTAGACTAATCAACATCACTATTCTAATAATACCGACATCTATCCATCACACTCCATTTCATGTCGCCATATCACACCACATAAGCAACCACGCCCTACTACATCAGTATAATACCAATGTATATTGTATATTATGGTCTAACATTATACATCCCTCACACCATTCTTGAGCGTATGCACACACATATATATATATATATATATATACACTTTACTTTACTTAAACAGCGTCCAAATTGGACAGATTGGAGCACACTAAGCCCTTGCCAATAGAAGTGGTTAGAACCTTTTTTTGCGTTCATGTTTGGGCTAACACTAGTTCCACCAACCATCCAGAATGTGTAAAATCCAACGTGCAATATATTTTTTATACATATATATTTTTTTTATATTTTTATATGCTGTAATTTTAATCAATTGATTTATTTACTATAACTGAATTTTATGCGCATATATATATATATATATATATATCCTCCCCCCAACCGTGTGGGGGCCCTTTCTGTGATTTTTTGTTGTTTTTTTGGCTTCAGCAATTCTTCCCCTTTTTTCTTCTTTTCTTTGTTGTTTCACTTTAGACTTGAAAAAGGAGTTATAAACTCCGAAACGCGTTGTCAACTGAACAATAAATAGTATTTATACCAATAAACCTTGAAACTGTGGTCGTCCCTGTGCGCCAAAGAGGTACCTTATTGTGTGTCTTCGGACACAAATCACTCTTCTCGCCCCTAACATTCCCTAGGAGTTTTTGGCGACTCCATCCAAAGGGACTGAACGGGTACCGGCAGCACGGACCTCCCTCACCCTCCCAACCTTTGGTGTGTCTAACCTGTTGTGCGCTTACACCTGCACAACACTCAAAGGTGAGCACATTCAATCCATCACGTTTATCTGCTTATCATTGCTTACTACCCTATGATCGCCTCTCCCTTTTCTCTCTTGCCATAATTGCTCCTTTGGCATTGGGAATGGTACCAGACAGGGATGCCTGCTGTCCCCTTCACTCTTCATCTTGGCCATGGAGACGCTACTGCTTAAATTCAGACAGACCCCTGATATTTGTGGCCTAAAAATTAACAAAACGGAGCACAAGATGGCAGCATTTGCCGATGACTTGTTGCTGTTCATCTCGAACCCAGAAGAAGCCATGCCATTTGTCATGAATATTTTGTAATGCATTTGGAGAGGCATCTGATTTTAAGATTAACTTCGACAAGTCAGAAGCTTTAGGTATTTCTATCACACCTCCCCAGTTAAGAAGAATTAAAAACATGACCCCTTTTAAATGGCCTACCCAGGCAATTAAGTATCTAGGAATTATGATACCTGCCAACACAAATTTGTTATACCAACTTAACCATGTCTCCTTACTAGCTAAAATACAATCTACATTAGCAGGTTTCTCAAAGAAAATGCTCTCTTGGCTAGGTAGGAAGAATGCTTTAGTCACATTTATCCTTCCCCAGCTACTATATCTGTTTAGATCTCTCCCGATAGCGGTCCCAGGTACGTTTCAAACTAAGCTAAACTCTATCTTTGGTCAGTTCCTTTGGGATGGAAAAATAGCAAGACTTTTTTTTCCTATTCACTCCTTACCAGAAATAAGAAGCAGGGGGGGGGGGGGGGTATCTCGTTACCAGATGTTACCTCATACCTACAGGCTATACACCTGGAGATATGGCTATCCTTGACGCACCCTGACCCACTCCCTATTCATGCTGACATGGAAAAATCCCTATTGGGGAGACATAGGGAATTATTGCTTTGGGGTAAGGCTCCACTGCCGAATAAACGGGATTTGCCATATGACATACTCAGAAGTACAATACGTAGCTGCTAAAATTCAGAGGTGCTCAATATGGGGAAGGATAGATTGTCACCCCTGATGCCTCTCCATGTACTGCCACAGATACTAGCAAAATGTCCTGTAGAGGTTACTAAAATTTGGACGTCTGTGGCTCACCTTTGGCTAGGTGACCTAGGTCGATCTAAGGCTACTAGTGATTTCTACACGTCTATCACAGGCAGTAGTGATATACCAGGCAGTAGTGATATACCAGTAGTGATATACCAGTGGTTAGCACTGGTGCCTTGCAGCGCTGGGGTCCTAGGTTCGAATCTGACCAAGGGCAACATCTGCCTGGAGTTTGTATGTTCTCCCTGTGTTTGCGTGGGTTTCCTCCGGGTACTCCGGTTTCCTCCCACACTCCAAAGACATACTGATAGGGACCTTAGATTGTGAGCCCCATTGGGGACAGTTGGATGATAATGTTTGTAAAGTGCTGCGGAATTAGTAGCGCTATATAAGTGTGTATAATAATAAATAAATATACTGCAAATATGGGACTTCGAGAAAATTCCGGAAATCCAGGCATCTCCCTCTGCCAGATCCCACGTGGTTAGAAAATTATATATTGCTCTCTACCTTGCCAAGTAAATGTTTATCTGTGGTATATAGACAGATATTGGGTAATAAGAGCCCCCAAAACCCCACGTTCTTAAAGAGAGTTGAATGTTAAATTGGATAATAGTAGCAGAGCAAGTATTCTGGCCAACTCCCACGGGTTCTCCACCTGTATCAGATTCCAGGAGAATTCCTATAAAACACTATCAAGGTGGTATAGGACCCTGGAGTTTCTCCACAGAATAAATATATCCCCCTCAGACAGGTGTTGGAGATGCTCTTCAAATTTGGTGGTTCTGTCCCAGGATGAAAGAGTTTTGGTCCAGAATTGAGGATATTATTAACACGGTTTGTCCTGAGAAGTGCCCCTAATGCTGCTTTGGCTACCAGAAGGGAGTTTTAGGCCAGGTAAAATGAGCCTAGCTACCTACATGATCACTGCAACTGTTGATTCCGCTAAAGTGGAAAGATGAAAATCCCCCGTCGTTTGAGATGTGGTATGAGAAGATTACGTATTTGTGGAAGAGATGATTGGTTGGGAGACCAAAACCAGAAAAGCTTTTCTCCAAGTGTGGCAGCCGTGGTTAGAGTATGTGATAAGAAAGAGGGAATTAGATATGCGAGATTGATCTCAGCATTAAATTAGGGGTTTATATATATTACGATTCAAGATACCATTAATCTTACTACAGATTCTATTGCCTCAAGTCAGAATTAGCTATTGGTCGACGCCCCCCCCTGCTCCCCCTCCCCTTTCTTCTTTATGGTTTTGTTACCGTTTCTTATTATTTAAAAGAACTGATTATTCAGTTGTCCAACATATTTGATTTGTGTCTTGTCAAGAAGGCGTGTATTCCATGTTTCCTGTGTTGTCAGGCATAAGCCTCTGAAGCAATTTTTTCTCTTCATCTACTTCTAGCATGGACTCAGTTTTGCAGTATGTGATAAAACACTGTCATGTATTTCTTGATTTCTTTTGAACAGACTGTTTAATGTCAGTGTATGATCTTTATTATTGTCACAAACAACTCAATAAAAAGAGATTTGTTAAAAAAAAATTAAAAAAAAGAAGCTTTTAGCAGAAATAAATGTACCAGTGAAGTGCGTATTTATTTTACTTTCTGTACTGCACGCAATTCACTGATGCACTTATTTGAGGCAAACGCATTTAGTAGCCTATTTGCTTTTGCCTCAAATAAGTGCACCAGTGCAGTGCATATATGTTTTACTTTCTGTACAATTTCAACACATATAACTGAAGAAGTAAAAAGAAAAATATATTTTTCTTTTTGTACTGAAACAGGCCAGTAAATGCTTTTAGTAGAAATAAATGCACCAGTGAATTGCGTATATTTTTTTCTTTCTGTACTGAAATAGGCTATTTAACGCTTTTAGCAGAAATAAATGCACTGAGAATATATTTTTGCCTTTGTACTGAAGTAGACCACTAAATGCTTTAACCACCTCAGCTCCCCTAGCTTCAACACCCTTAATGACCAGACCACTTTTTACAATTCTGCACTACACTACTTTCAAGTTTTTTTGCTCGGTCATACAACTTACCACCCAAATAAATTTTACCTCCTTTTCTTCTCACTAATAGAGCTTTCATTTGGTGGTATTTCATTGCTGCTGATATTTTAACATTTTTTGTTATTTATCGAAATTGACCCAAATTTTATTTTTTTTTAATGAAATTTTTCACTTTCAGTTGTAAAATTTTTCAAATAAAACTACATTTATATATAAATGTTTCTCTAAATTTATTGTTCTACATGTCTTTGATAGAAAAAAATGTTTGGGTAAAAAAAAATGGTTTGGGTAAAAGATATAGCGTTTACAAACTATGGTACAACAATGTGAATTTCCGCATTTTGAAGCAGCTCTGAATTTCTGAGCACCTGTCATGTTTCCTGAGGTTCTACAATGCCCAGACAGTAGAAAAACCCCACAAATGACCCCATTTCGGAAAGTAGACACCCTAAGGTATTCGCTGATGTGCATAGTGAGTTTATAGAACTTTTTATTTTTTGTCACAAGTTAGAAGAAAATGATGATTTTTTATTTTCTTACAAAGTCTCATATTCCACTAACTTGTGACAAAAAATAAAAACTTCCATGAACTCACTATGCCCATCACGAAATACCTTTGGGTGTCATCTTTCCAAAATGGGGTCACTTGTGGGGTAGTTATACTGCCCTGGCATTTTAGGGGCCCTAATGCGTGAGAAGTAGTTTGAAATCAAAATGTGTAAAAAATGCCCTGTGAAATCCTAAAGGTGCTGTTTGGAATTTGTGCCCCTTTGTCCACCTAGGCTGCAAAAAAGTGTCACACATGTGGTATCACCGTACTCAGGAGAAGTTGGGCAATGTGTTTTGGGGTGTGTTTTTACATATACCCATGCTGGGTGAGAGAAATATCTCTCTAAAAGACAACTTTTCCCATTTTTTTTATACAAAGTTGGCATTTGACAGAGATATTTCTCTCACCCGGCATGGGTATATGTAAAAAAAACACCCCAAAACACATTGCCCAACTTCTCCAGAGTACGGCGATACCACATGTGTGACATTTTTTTGCAGCCTAGTTGGGCAAAGGGGAACAAATTCCTTTTAGGAGGGCATTTTTAGACATTTGGATTCAAGACTTCTTCTCATGCTTTAGGGCCCCTAAAATGCCAGGGCAGTATAAATACCTCACATGTGACCCCATTTTGGAAAGAAGACACCCCAAGGTATTCCATGAGGGGCATGGCGAGTTCAAAGAAGATTTTATTTTTTTGGGCACAAGTTAGCGGAATTTTTTATTTTTATTTTTTTTCACAAATTCTCCCTTTCCGCTAACTTGGGACAAAATTTTCAATTTCAATATTTTATGGACTCAATATGCCCCTCAGAGAATACCTTGGGGTGTCTTCTTTCCAAAATGAGGTCATTTGTGGGGTGTTTGTACTGGCCTGGCATTTGAGGGTCTCCGCAATCATTACATGTATGGCCAGTATTAGGAGTTTCTGCTATTCTCCTTATATTGAGCATACGGGTAATGAGATTTTTTTTTCCGTTCAGCCTCTGGGCTGAAAGAAAAAAATGAATGACACAGATTTCTTCATTCGCATCGATCAATGTGGATGAAAAAATCTCTGCCCAAAAAAAAAATGAGGGGAAAGGCGTCTGCCAGGACATAGGAGCTCCGTCCAACATCCAAACCCACTTAGCTTGTGTGCCCTGGCAAACCCGATTTCTCCATTCACATCAATCAATTAGGACGAAGAAATCATTGCTGGGATTTTTTTTGATTTTTTTTAAATACAAAGTGTTTGCCAAAGCATATGAACACCACCGCCCCCTCAGCTCATAAGCCTCTGCAAACATATCTTTTACTGCAGAGGAGAAATCTCGTCTTGCAGCGCCGCATACACCGACTTTTATGTAATCTGACAGCAGCGCAATGCTGGAATGCACATCAGTGCTGCAGCTGGTCGATCGGTTGGTCCACCTAGAAGGTAAAAAAAAAAAAAAAAAACTGGCTGCAACGCAATAAATTTATTAACATTATAATAACATTTGAACGGAACATTAACTTTTATAAACTTTATTTAACTTTTTGAACAGAACATGAACTTTTTTGCTTACCGGTGATTTTTTATTTTTATTTTTTTACCTTTTTTATAGGACAAACATCTCCTTCCCCATGGGACAATGTGCAAAGCGCAAATCGCCCAGAGATGTGGCGAAGTACATTATGCACTTTGTCCCTGGTGAAAGGAGAGGTTTGCAGCAGCTCTGTGTGAAAGGGCCCTAACAGTCCTGTGTGCCTGTCCTGCATAATGTAATCCCTATGCTAATAGTGTACCTGTGTGTGGTACTTCCGGAAACACTCCCCTAAGCATAGGGCAGGGTGGTCCGGGCAGTCAGGACAGAAATAGCGGGTGTCACGCCTTATTCCACTCCTGCGACAGACACAACATCTTTTTCGGGGTGACGCTTGGGTTGAGGTACCAGCAACGACATTGGGGAAATGTCACTCGTGTAGACGGCTCACTACACTGGTTAATGGGGCTACGGAACCTCCTGGATACAGGAGGTTCTCAATGATCTCTTCCTGAAATTTGAAGAAGTATCTTGTTCTCTCGGCCTTACTGTAGAGAACAAAACTATTATATGCAGCCAATTGAATTAAATATACAGACACCTTCTTATACCAGCGTCTGGTGCGGCGGGACACTAAATAAGGAACCAACATCTGGTCATTGAAGTCCATCCCTCCCATGAGCGAATTATAGTCGTGGACCGAGAGGGGCTTTTCAATGACACTGGTTGCTCGTTCAATTTGTATTGTCGTGTCTGCGTGAATGGAGGAGAGCATGTAAACGTTGCGCTTGTCTCTCCATTTCACTGCGAGCAGTTCTTCGTTACACAAGGCAGCCCTCTCCCCCCTTGCAAGACGGGTGGTAACGAGCCATTGGGGGAAGCCCCGGCGACTAGGTCGCGCGGTGCCACAGCAGCCAATCTGTTCTAGGAACAAATGACTGAAGAGGGGCCCACTTGTGTAAAAATTGTCCACATCAAGATGGTACCTCTTGCCAAATAAGGGTGACACCAAGTCCCAGACTGTCTTCCCACTGCTCCCCAGGTAGTCAGGGCAACCGACCGGCTCCAGGGTCTGATCTTTACCCTCATAGATCAGAAATTTGTGGGTATAGCCTGTGGCTAGCTTATACAATTTGACCCCATACCGAGCGCGCTTGTGTGGGATGTATTGTTTGAAGCCAAGGCGCCCGGTAAAATGTATAAGGGACTCGTCTACGCAGATGTTTTGCTCAGGGGTATACAAATCTGCAAATTTGGTGTTAAGGTGGTCTTTGAGGGGCCGAATTTTGTGGAGCCGGTCAAAAGCTGGGTGGCCTCTGGGACGAGAGGTGCTGTTGTCGCTAAAGTGCAGGAAACGCGGGATGGCCTCAAATCGTACCCTGGACATGGCAGCAGAGAACATGGGCATGTGATGAATTGGGTTTGTGGACCAATATGACCGCAATTCATGCTTTTTGGTTAGGCCCATGTTGAGGAGAAGGCCCAGAAAAAAAATGAATTCGGAAACTTGGACGGGTTTCCACCGGAAAGACTGGGCATAATAGCTTTCCGGGTTGGCGGCTATAAATTGAGTGGCATACCGATTTGTCTCTGCTACGACTAAGTCCAAGAGCTCCGCATTCAAGAACAGCTCAAAAAATCCCAGTGCCGAACCGATCTGAGCTGTCTCAACCTGAACCCCAGACTGGGCGGTGAAAGGGGGAACTGATGGTGCGGCTGAATTTGGGGGCTGCCAATCAGGGTTTGCCAGCACCTCAGGGACTCTAGGGGCTCTACGGGCCTGTCTGTGCTGGCTGCAACGGGGGAACTACTGCACGTGCCACCATGTTCTACGGCAGTGCTGGTACTTGGTCCAGGATGGGCTGCGCTGCTGGTGTATGCCTCACCACGTAAACCGCCAGCCCCACTCTGCTGCCCTTGAAGTGGATCCTGCGCAACCTGTGGTCTGGCAACATGGAGCCGGGTACGCCTGGTGGTATCAGGGACCTTAACCTCCTCGTCCAAACTTTGGGTCAGACTGCCACTGCTTTCTACAGGTTCTTATTCTGACCCGCTGGATTCGTCAGATGAGGGTTCCCATTCCTCATCCGACTGGGTCCGAAGCCTGTAGGCCTCTTCAGAAGAATACCCCTTATTTGCCATTTGGACAACTAAATTTAGGGGGTATTCCCTGAGACTACCCAAGAAAAAAAGCAAACTTGTCTTACAAATGGGAGGCTAGCAAAGTACCGGAGGCCGCTGCAATTGATAAAAAAAATCAAAACTGATTTTTTTTTTATCGCCGCAGCACTTGTAAAGTGATTGTGCAGTGATCAAAAAATATATAATTTTTTTGTCACTGCGGCAGGGGGGGGGGGGGGGCGTGGGTGAACGCATGTGTGGGCGACCGATCAGGCCTGATCGGGCAAACACTGGGTTTTGGGTGGAGGGCGAGCTAAGGTGACACTAATACTATTATAGATTTGACTGTGATCAGTTCTGATCACTTACAGATACTATAAAAGTACAAATGCTGATTAGTGATACGCTAATCAGCGAATAAGTGACTGCGGTGCGGTGGGCTGGCTGCTAAACGATCGCTAACTACCTAACCAAGGGGCCTAAACTATCCTAAAACCTAGCAGTCAATACCAGTGAAAAAAAAAAGTTACAGTTTACACTGATCACTTTTTTCCCTTTCACTAGGTGATTGACAGGGGCGATCAAGGGGTGATCAAGGGGTTAATTGGGGTGATGGGGGTGATCTGGGGGCTAAGTGTTGTGTTGGGTGTACTCACTGTGATGTGTGCTTCTCTGCTGGAACCAACTGACGAAAAGGACCAGCAGAGGAGCACAGAAGCCATTTAACACATTATATTTATAAATATAATGTGTTAGATGGCTTCTGATTCTTTGTTTTGAAAATCATCAGCCTGCCAGCGACGATCATTGGCTGGCAGGCTGATGACGAACTTGTCCTGTAACTTTTGCCGGCCTGCGATGCGCATGCACGGGCCGGCTGTGAGCGTAATCTCGCGTCTTGCGAGATGACGCATAGATGCGTGACTGTGCCTGAGTGACCCGCCACCGGAACGCGATCCTGCGTTAGGAGGTCCGGAGGCGGTTAAGCAGAAATAAATGCACCAATAAAGTGCATACATTATTTTCTTTCTGTACTGATATAAGCCAATAAATGCTTTTAGCAGAAATAAATGCACCAGTGAAGTGCTTATATATTTTTCATTCTGTACTGAAATAGGCCACAAATAAGTGTACCAATGAAGTACGTATATTTTTTCTCTCTGTAATGAAATTGGCCACTAAACTCTTTTGCCACAAATAAGTGCACCAGTGAAGTGCATATATGTTTTTCTTTCTGTACAATTTCAAGACATATAGCTGCAGAAGTGAACTGAGAAAATATTTCCCTTTTGTACTGAAATAGGTGAGTATACACTTTTAGCAGAAATAAATGACCCAATGAATTGCGTATAATTTTTTTCTTTCTGTACTGAAATAGGGCAGTAATCTCTTGTAGCAGAAATATATGCACCAGTGAAGTGAGTATATATATTTTTTTCTTTTTGTGCTGAAATAGGACAATAAACTCTTTCACAAATAAATACAATGCAGTGCGTATATTTTTTTCCTTTTTGTAGTGAAATAGGATGCTGAATGCTTTTACCACATTTTACTATGAAAGTGAAATGCGTATATATTTTTCCTTTTATGTACTGAAATAGGCCATTAAACTCTTTCACAAATAAATGCAACAGTGAAGTGCGGAATTTTGAGCACCAGAAAATGTACCAAACTGTGCATGGAACCCATATGCCCCAAAAAACTGCAACTTATCAATGGATTCCTGTCTACGGTTATTTATAACAAACTCAGCTAACAACAAAAATGAAGACCATTGTTTCTCTGAAACAAAACATCTCAAGTAAGTCTCCAGATTCTGATTAGTGCACTCTGTCTTTCTGTTTGACCGAATGCAGAGCCAAAGAGAAGGACAATTGTACACCCAGACGAGTACAGAATGCTTTCCAGAATCTGGAAACAAACTGAGTCCCTCTATCGAACACTACATCAGAGGGAATGCCATATAGTTTCATGATGTTGTCGACAAACACCTGTGCAAGAGTTTTAGCATTGGATAGACTAGGTAATACAATAAAGTGTGCCATTTTACTAAAACGATCGACAACCGACAGAATCACAGTTTTCCCAAAGAATTTGCTAAATCTGTGAAAAAAATCCATGGACAAATGGGTACAAGGTCTGGGCAAGATGGGCAATAGAAGCAGATATCCAGAAGGCCGAGTATGTGTCACCTTAGCACGTGCACAGGTATTCACCCCCTTGACTTTTTTCATATTTTTGTGCCTCACAACCTGGAATTAACATGGATTGTTTGAGGATTTGCATCATTTAATTTACAGAACATGCCCACAACTTTGAAGATGTTGTTTTATTTACTTTTTATTGTGAAGCAAACAACAAATAGGACAAAAAAAAAAACAGAAAAAGTAAATGTGCAAACTATTCACCCCCCCTAAAGTCAATACTTTGTAGAGCCACCTTTTGCAGCAATCACAGCTCCAAGTTGCTTTAGATAAGTCTCCATGAGCTTGCCACATCTTACTACTTGGATTTTTGCCCATTCCTCCTTGTGAAACTGCTCCAGCTCCTTCAAGCTGGATGGTTTGCACTTGTGAACAGCAATATTTAAATCTGACCACAGATTTTCTATTGGATTGAGATCTGGGCTTTGACTAGGCTATTCCTACACATTTACATGTTTCCCCTTAAACCACTCAAGTGGTGCTTTAGCAGTGTGTTTGGGGTCAATGTCCTGCTGGAAGGTGAACCTCCGTCCTAGCCTCAAATCATGCAGAGTGGTACAGGTTTTGCTCAAGAATATCCCTGTATTTAGCACCGTCCATCTTTTCCTCAAATCTGACCAGTTTCCCAGTCTCGGCTGCTGAATAACATCCCCACAGCATGATGCTGCCACCACTATGTTTCACTATGGGGATGGTGCTCTTTGGGTGATGTGATGTATTGGGTTTGCGCAAGACATAGTGTTTTCTTTGTTGGACGAAAAGTTTTATTTTAGTCTCATCAGACCAGAGCACCTTCCTCCATACATTTTGGGAGTCTCCCACATGCTTTTTCGCAAACTCACAACATGCCTTTTTGTTTTTAGCTGAAAGTAACGGCTTTCTTTTGGCCACTCTGCGATAAAGCCTAACTCTATGGTGCGTACGGATTATTGTTGTCCTATGTACAGATACTCCAGTCTCTGCTGTGGAACTCTGCAGCTCCTACAGGGTTACCTTAGGCCTCTCTGATTAATGTCCTCTTTGCCCTGTAGGAGTTTTGGTTGGCGGCCTTCTCTTGGCAGGTTTGCTGTTGTGCCATGTTCTTTCCATTTGGTTATGATAGATTTGATGGTGCTCCTGGGAATCATCAAAGATTTGGATATTTTTTTATAACCTAACCCTGACTTGTACTTCTCAACAATATTGTCCCTTACTTGTTTGGAGAGTTCCTTGGTCTCCATGGCAGTGTTTGCTTAGTGATGCTTCTTGCTCAGGTGTTGCAGCCTCTGGGGCCTTTCAAAAAAGGTGTGTATATGTAATGAGAGATCATGTGACACTTACATTGCACACAGGTGGGCATCATTTCACAAATTATCTGACTTCTGAAGGTAATTGGTTGCACCAGAGCTTTTTATGGGCTTCCTAACATACGCACATGTCAATTTTCTGTTTTCTAAGCAATAGTTTTATTCATATATTTTTCTCATTTCACCTCACCAACTTAGACTATTGTGTTCTGATCTATCACATAAAATTCAGATAAACAAAACATTGAACTTAAGGCTGTAACATAACAAAATACGGAAAAAGTCAAGGGGGTGAATACTTTTGTAAGGCACTGTAGTCCTCAACACATTTACGCAACCCCAGCCACAAGAATCTGTGAGAGATGAGATCGACAGTTTTTCTGCTCCCAAGGTGCCCAGCAAGCACTGTACAGTGATATTCCTCGAACACCTTGTGACGTAATTCAGAGGGAACAAACCATTTCCCAGGAGGACAAGAGTCCGGAGCATCCTCCTGTGCCTCCAACATCTTGGCCTCGAGATCAGGATAAAGAGCGGTTATGACTACCCCTTCAGATAAAATGGGACTAGGGTCATTAGAATCAACCCCCCCCTCCCCCCTGGAAAGCTATGCGACGAAGCATCCGCCTTGACGTTCTTAACCCCAGGGCGGTAAGTAACGATGAAGTTAAATCTTGTGAAAAACAGTGACCATCTGGCCTGCCTAGGCTAGATTCTTGTGATTCGTAATTACCGTAATAGGATGAATTGCTCCTTCCAATCAATGCCGCCATTCCTTGAATGCCAACTTAATGGCCAGCAATTCCCTATTTCCCACATCATAATTCCTTTCAGCAGTCGAGAGTTATTTAGAGAAAAGTGCAAATGGACGCCATTTACTGGGTGAAGGACCGTCCTCCTACACCTACATTGGATGCGTCAATCTCAACAATAAATGGATGAGACATGTCCGGTTACACCAGAATAAGGGCCGAAACGAAACATTCTTTCATAGCAGAAAAGGCCTGCAATGCCGCATCAGACCAAATAGAAATATCAGCACTCTTCCTAGTTATATCTGTTAAAGTTTTAACCACCGTTGAATAGTTCAAGATAAATTTACGGTAGTAGTTGGTAAACCCCAAAAAACGCATAAGTGCCTTCAGATTTTCGGGTCGATCACAGTCCAACACGGCATGGAGCTTCTCGGGATCCAGACGAAAACTTGAGGATGAGAGCAGGTAACCCAGAAATTGCATTTCCTGTATTGAAAATACATACTTTTCCATCTTTCTTTCTGTACTGAAATAAGCCAATAAACGCTTTCAACACATATAACTGCTGAAGTGTGTATATGTAAAAGTCCAGCTCACCCTTAATCTGATCCGCGTACAAAGAACGAATCAAGTGCTTTCAACAATTCAAACGATGAGAAGAAATAGTTCCAGCACTTGTATGTAGTTTCTTTGCGATATCTTTATTTTCCAAAACAGCTTCACAACTATGGACCAATTCACATACTCCTGCTCAGTTGACGCATTTCGAACTTTGGCGTTCTTAGTCGTAAACGTGTGTGGCCCCTGTCGCTCCAGTTTAAGAATAGTCAGTCTCACCCCCCCCCCCCTCCTGAAGGGAGGAGGGAGGGAACAGAATACCCCTCCCCCAGAAGCAGCAGAGGGCCCACACCCTGTTTCTAGCACACATATAAACAGCTTGCATTCAATATAAAATAATAAAGAAATAATAAACATATACAGTACAGACCAAAAGTTTGGACACACCTTCTCATTCAAAGAGTTTTCTTTATTTTCATGACTATGAAAATTGTAGATTCACACTGAAGGCATCAAAACTATGAATTAACACATGTGGAATTATATACATAACAAAAAAGTGTGAAACAACTGAAAATATGTCATATTCTAGGTTCTTCAAAGTAGCCACCTTTTGCTTTGATTACTGCTTTGCACACTCTTGGCATTCTCTTGATGAGCTTCAAGAGGTAGTCACCTGAAATGGTTTTCACTTCACAGGTGTGCCCTGTCAGGTTTAATAAGTGGGATTTCTTGCCTTATAAATGGGGTTGGGACCATCAGTTGCGTTGTGGAGAAGTCAGGTGGATACACAGCTGATAGTCCTACTGAATAGACTGTTAGAATTTGTATTATGGCAAGAAAAAAGCAGCTAAGTAAAGAAAAACGAGTGGCCATCATTACTTTAAGAAATGAAGGTCAGTCAGTCCGAAAAATTGGGAAAACTTTGAAAGTGTCCCCAAGTGCAGTCACAAAAACCATCAAGCGCTACAAAGAAACTGGCTCACATGCGGACCGCCCCAGGAAAGAAAGACCAAGAGTCACCTCTGCTGCGGAGGATAAGTTCATCCGAGTCACCAGCCTTTGAAATCGCAGGTTAACAGCAGCTCAGATTAGAGACCAGGTCAATGCCACACAGAGTTCTAGCAGCAGACACATCTCTAAAACAACTGTTAAGAGGAAACTGTGTGAATCAGGTCTTCATGGTAGAATATCTGCTAGGAAACCACTGCTAAGGAAAGGCAACAAGCAGAAGAGACTTGTTTGGGCTAAAGAACACAAGGAATGGACATTAGACCAGTGGAAATTTGTGCTTTGGTCTGATGAGTCCAAATCTTTGGTTCCAACCACCGTGTCTTTGTGCAACGCAGAAAAGGTGAACAGATGGACTCTACATGCCTGGTTCCCACCGTGGAGCATGGAGGAGGAAGTGTGATGGTGTGGTGGTGCTTTGCTGGTGACACTGTTGGGGATTTATTCAAAATTGAAGGCATACTGAACCACCATGGCTACCACAGCATCTTGCAGCGGCATGCTATTCCATCCGGTTTGCGTTTAGTTGGACCATCATTTATTTTTCAACAGGACAATGACCCCAAACACACCTCCAGGCTGTGTAAGGGCTATTTGACCATGAAGGAGAGTGATGGGGTGACCTGGCCTCCACAGTCACCGGACCCAGGGGCGTAGCTATAGGGAGTGCAGAGGTAGCAGTCGCTATCAGGCCCAGGAGCCTAAGGGGGCCCAAAGACCATTGTGCCACATACGACACTGGCATTACAGAAAGTGCATACTGGTCAATTTACACCTCTGGCTGGAGGGAAGGGGTTAGGTTAAGTATTTGGCATGAGGGGGTGCCCTTTCAATGTTTGCCTCAGGCAGCAGGAAGGCTTTGTGCTCACCTGCCCCTTGCCAACAAGCACTAAGGGACGGGGGCCCAAGCTAAACTCTTGCACCAGGGCTCATGAGCTTTTAGCTACGCCCCTGACCGGACCTGAACCCAATCGAGATGGTTTGGGGTGAGCTGGACCGCAGAGTGAAGGCAAAAGGGCCAACAAGTGCTAAGCATCTCTGGGAACTCCTTCAAGACTGTTGGAAGACCATTTCAGGTGACTACCTCTTGAAGCTCATCAAGAGAATGGCAAGAGTGTGCAAAGCAGTAATCAAAGCAAAAGGTGGCTACTTTGAAGAACCTAGAATATGACATATTTTCAGTTGTTTCACACTTTTTTGTTATGCATATAATTCCACGTGTGTTAATTCATAGTTTTGATGCCTTCAGTGTGAATCTACAATTTTCATAGTCATGAAAATAAAGAAAGCTCTTTGAATGAGAAGGTGTGTCCAAACTTTTGGTCTGTACTGTGTATATATATATATATATATATATATATATATATATATATTATACAAATCACACCAGGATAAAAGATGCAATTCATAAAATTATCATATAAAAATATAGTTAAATAACCTGATTAGCAATCTATAACTTGGTGTGAAAAATTACTAGCAATGGCATAAACATACTAACAACTACACCAAAGACCATATAAAGCTTATTAATAAATAAACATTAATTCCTTTATTTTATTCAACCCTAGGGGGCAACTGGTGTTCAATTGAAGCATCCAATATGCCTCCCTTTGTAGGATGCGTTTTTTTTTTATATTACCGCCTTGAATCGGGATTGTCACTTTCTCAATGGCAAATGCGCAGAAACTGCCCACTTTGCGATTAGGCTCTGTGATGAAGTGACTGGCTGCATTGGAAATGCCTGTCGCCAGTGGGTTCACAATGTAATTCAGATGCTACAGGAGTCTCGTCTTAAATTTGCTCGAGGTATTGCCCACATATATGAGATCACACTGGACGCACTGAATCACATAAATGACACCACTGGTGTCACAATTAATATAACATTTAATTGGGAATGTTTCAGTATGCATTGAGTTCTCAAAATGGGTCATTTTTTTTCACATAATTGCAACATTTGCATGGGTGACCTCCTCATTTGAAAACACCCAGATGTTTCATCCATGTATCTGCAGCATTGTTTTTGTTATTCCATTTAAAAAAGGAAGGTGACAAGAAAGTTGAGAGTGAATTCGGTCACCTTGACACAATTCTGTAACCGTGTTTCAATACCACACGCAAGGTGTCATCCTCAAACAGAATTGGTATGAAGCTTTGAATCATTTTTTTTTATCTGTGTGCATTGTCGACTCTATGTAAAGACAAGGGTGGGCTGTTCCAGGGCTTTAATTATCTTATTGTATTTTTTGTTGTTATTAAACAACAAATCCTCCCTAGATCTGATGACATTCTTCTTTAAAGGTTAGTGTTAGGGTGCTACAATTTTGCTGTGTTCTAATAAATTCACCTGTTGGAATCGCTTTAAGTGTGAGCTGGGTGGTGACTATTTGCTCTCAAAATTGTATTGCCTGATATTTCCTTACAGTAAGTCTTTGTGAGAATATTTTGATTGTGTGTACCTGTAAGTTTCAAATCCAGGAAACTAACAGAAAGGGGATCCTTCTGGAAAGTAAATTTAAGTAAATTTAAGACCATAGGAATTTCCATTGACATAATACATAAAGTCTGGTATGGCAGACACATCGGCAAATGCTGCAAAGGAACCAGATGTAGGAAATTGCCAAAAATTGGTGCTTTTTTAAACCCAGAAAATTATTTTAAGGTTGTGTTTCACACAAAAAAATGCTGAAAGTCCCTCTGATGTAAGGTATTGTCAAGAATGGGTGTTTTTTTTTAAACCCAGAATATTATTACAGTATTTCAAGCTTGTATTTGAAATACTAACTTGAAATGCTGCTATAATTTTCTGGGTTTAAAAAAACACCCATTCTTGGCAATACCCTACATCAGGGGCCTTTTCAGCATTTGTCAAAAATGCTGAAAAGGCCCCTGATGTAGGATATTGCCAAGAATGGGTGTCTTTTTAAACTTAAAATATTATTGCAGTATTTCAAGCTTGTATTTCACACTGACAGATGCAGCAAAGGCCTCAAATTTAGTATTTTGCCAAAAATGGGTGTTTTTTTAAAGCCAGAAAATGATTGCAGTATTTCAAGCTTGTATTTCACACTGACAAATGCTGCAAAGGCACCAGATGTATGATATTGCCAAAAATGGGTGTTTTTTAAAGCCAGATAATGATTGCAGTATTTCAAGCTTGTATGTCACACTGACAAATGCTGCAAAGGCCTCAGATGTAGGGTCTTACAATAAATGGGTGATTTTTTTTAAACCCAGAATATAATTGCAGTATTTCAAACTTTTATTTGACTGTCACAAATGCACATATGCTGTGCTGGTGCACTGAACTTGCATAAAATGGCCACCGACGCCCACCTAACTAACAGACGTATAAAAGTTATTTTTCTGTGTCACTGGGGTCAGGGCAGGGTAAAAAAATTGTGCACTGTACACACAAAACAAAATCTATGTAGATCGCTGAGTTAACAAGCACTTCTGATTAAAGATTCTTTAAGAGCAGAGTGGCGTGAAACACTACGTGAATCCAGATTATATAGAGGCTGGGTCATGTGCTGCACTTGCCAATCACAGCCATGCCATTAGTAGGCATGGCTGTGATGGCTTCTAAGGGCACACAAGTTAAACACTTGTTGATTGGCTGCTCTGCAGCCTTTCAAAAAGGGCCATTAACTCGCCGAACACGGAACACAAACTTTTAATGAAAAGTTTGGGTTCAGGTTCGGGGTCCAAAAATCATAAAGTTCGGGTTCGCTCAACCCTACTGCTGAAGTGAACTGAGAATAAATATATATATATATATATAGATAGATAGATATATAGATATATTTTTGTAAACAGATTTTTATTATTTTAAAATATCCATACAATTAATAAGTGCAATCGTATTACATCTTAATAAGAAGACTGTTTACATGAGCAGTTGCAATTATTAGAGCAAATGATAATTATTGAGCATTGATACATTACACAGATATTATATTTAGGTAGTTTGTTTGTTTGATTAACAAACTCAGGAACACAGGGGTAGAGAGTATAAAGTACTACTTAAAGTGCCTATAAGATTTCCATAACGACCAGGTAAGGAGGAAAGTGTTTTTCTGGATTTAAGTTCCCAATGGGAGAGTTCCTCTAATCGATAAAATTTATCAACTTTGTTAATCCATTGATCGACAGGAGTAATTTCTGGAGAGTGCCAGAATGTAGAGGTAATGAGTCGGGCTGCTGAGATCAGGAAGGAAAAGAGAGAAATTTTTGTGAGTACCTACCCCCTGGATGCCAAAAGATAAGAGAGCAATTTCAGGAGAACAAGGGAAGCTAGTTCTACAAATATTATTGCGTATATTGAAAATGGTTTGCCACCATGAGAGTATCAAAGGGCACTTCCACCATACATGAAAGTACAAACCTCTACTCTTTTCACATCTCCAACATTGATCTGAAACATTGGGATAGTATAAAGAAATCTTGTCCGGAGTTCTGTACCATCTAGATAAAACTTTATACCCATTTTCCTGCACTCGGACACAGCGTGAGAGTTTATGTGGGATGTTGAAGAGTTTGGTAATTTCTATATGTGAGAATTGTCTAACCAAGTCTCTCTCCCATAGTCCATATTACAGTAGGTTTGGCATCCAAGGGGGAGAGGATAAGTTTTTTGTACAGAGTGGAAATCAGTTTTTGAGGGAATTTGGTAGTATATTTTTCCTTTTGTACTAAAATAGGCCAGTAAACACTTTTGACCCAAATAAGTGCACCAGTGAAGTGCGTATATTTTTTTATTTCTATCATGAAATTGGCCACTAAACGCTTTAGCCAAAAATAGGCGCACCAGTGAATTGTGTATATGTTTTTCTTTCTGTACAATAACAAGACATATAACTGCAGAAGTGAACTGAGAAAATATTTTTCTTTTTGTAATGAAATAGGCCAGTAAATGCTTTTAGCAGAAATAAAGGCACCAATGAAGTGTGTATATTTTTTTCTTTCTGTACTGAAATAGTCCACTAAACCATTTTAGAAGAAATAAATGCACCAGTGAAGTATATATATTTTTCTTTCTGTACTGAAATGAGCCAGTAAACTCTTTTAGCAGAAATGAATGCACCAGTGAAGTGCGTATATGTTTTTCTTTCTGTACAATTTAATCACACATAACTGCAGAATTGAACTAAGAAAATATTTTTCTTTTTGTGCTGAAACAGGCTAGTAAACGCTTTTAGCAGAAATAAATGCACCAGTGAAGTGCATATATTTTTTTTCTTTCTGTAATGAAATAGGCCAGTAAACACTTTTAGCAGAAATAAATGCATCAGTGAAGTGCGTATATATTTTTATTTCTGTACTGAAATAGGCCAATAAATGCTTTCAACACATATAACTGCTGAAGTGAACTGAGAATATATTTTTCTTTTTGTACTGAAATAAGCCACTAAATGCTTTAAGCAGAAATATATGCACCAGTGAAGTGCTTATATATTTTTATTTCTGTACTGAAATATGCCACTAAACGTTTTTGACACAAGTAAGTGCACCAGTAGAGTGCATATATATTTTTTTCTTTCTATAATGAAATAGGCCACTAAACACTTTTGCCATAAATAAGTGCATCAGTGAAGTGTGTATGTTTATTTTTCTGTACAATAACAAGACATATAACTGCAGAAGTGAACTGAGAAAATATTTTTATTTTTGTACTGAAATATGCCAGTGAAGTGCGTATATGTTTTTCTTTCTGTACTGAAATAGGCCAGTAAATGCTTTTAGCAGAAATAAATGCATAAGTGAAGAGCATAAATATTTTTACTTTTTGTACTGAAATAGGACACTGAACGCTTTCACCACATATAACTACATAGGTGAAATGTGTATATAATTTACCTTTTTTTGTACTGAAATAGGCCACTAACCTCTTTCACAAATAAATGCACCAGTGAAGTGTGTATACATTTTGCCATTTTCTACTGAAATTAGATACTGAACGCTTTAACCACAAATAACTGCAGAAATGAAATGTGCATATATTTTTCCTTTTTGTATTGAAATGGGCCACTAATCTCTTTCACAAATAAATGTAGCAGTGAAGTACGTATATTTTCTTCCTTTTTGTTTTGAAATAGGACACTGGACGCTTTCTCCACATATAACTGCAGAAGTTTAATGTGTAATTTTTCTTTTTTGTACTGAAATAGTCCACTAAACTGTTTCACAAATAAATGCAACAGTAAAGTGCGTATATTTTTTTTCCTTTTTGTATTGAAAGGTACTAAACTCTTACTACACAAATAACTGCAGAAGTGAAATGCGTATATATTTTTTCTTTTTCCACAGATATAAGTTACTAAAGGCTTTTCAACATAACACTTGCACCCCAATAATAAGAACAAATTTCTAGAATGTTAGAGTTAGAATGAGGTTTTTCTAGCACTGTCCCAAGCGACTTTAAATGCCTCTTCCTGCACTAAGATGCTGTGAAATGATTCCTCCCTATCCTTTCCCTGCTCTAATAAATCATTTCTTCAGAAAAAGGTTTTTCCAATTGCTGTCCCTAGCACCTTCTCACATCTGCCCCTGCACTCAGAATGCTTGAAAATGGTAGACTCTAAAATGGCTGCCGTATTTATAGTGCTATGACATCACAGGGCTGGCTGCTGATTGGCTGCATGCGTGGCATTATGGGTCAGCCCGCCTTCCCAGAGTTCCTTGTCCCATGTCCTCACATGTGTAGCTGCCATTGTACCTGCCATTTTAGGAAAAATTGCGATTCGTTACCACTAAGCACGTGGAAATTCACATTCATTGCGAATCAAATTCTTCCTTAAAATTGGATCGAATTCCACTTCGCCTCTTTCGATCTGCTCATCTCTATTCATGACATATAATGAACATCTTTCAAAATGAAGAGAACCAATTGTCATTAACAAATCAATGGTTTTATACTCAATAAATCTACCAGCTAATTCAGTAGAATCTATTCCAGACACTGGAACGGTTCAGGTAGTCTATATACCACGAGACAAAAGGCAGACATTAAAAAAATTATCAACATTTGATGCAGCCCCCGAATCAACAAAAGCAAAAGTAGAAACTGACCTTCCCAGTGAAAATAAATTAACATGCAAAATAATATTTTTGGGGGGAAATACCTGTTCGTCTGAGTGACCGCCCCAATCATCACTTAGGACAGGATCGCAGTTGATATGCAGGGCTGCTGCAGTAGGAGTACAGACCATTTGTCATACAATGTTCCTTACGCTGCTAAGAGGACATAGTACCCACTTGCATGGGCTGCTCCATCTATACTAGCACCTTGGATACAGAGGCTTGAGGGACCGAGTAAAGAGAAGGATGGACAAGGACAGATCTTTCCTGCTTACACTCCCTAAGGTGTCTGTCAAGTCGAATAGCTAGATCTCATCTAAATAACCTTGGGTGGGATGACTAACTAGAAGGTCTTTCGGAGTATCAGAAAGGCCTAGTCTAAACTATGATCTAAGAGCTGGGTCATTCCAGCCAGAGGCAGTACACCACTTACAGAATTCAGAGTAGTAATCTTCCACAGGTCGTCTGCCCTGACATAAAGAAAGAAGTTGGCTTTCCACATAAGCTATTCTGTCTGGCTCATGGTACAGGAGACTTAGCAAGGAAAAGAAACAGTCAACAGAAACTAATTAAAGGGGTTGTCCGGGTTCAGAGCTGAACCCGGACATACCCTTTATTTTCACCCCGGCAGCCCTCCTGAGCCTGGCATCGGAGCATCTCATGCTCCGATGCGCTCCCGTGCCCTGCGCTAGATCGCGTAGGGCACGGGCTCTTGTGTTTTCAATAACACACTGCCGGGCGGTAACTTCCGCCCAGCAGTGTGTTCGGTGACGTCACCGGCTCTGAGGGGCGGGCTTTAGCTCTGCCCTAGCCGTTTTACTGGCTAGGGCAGAGCCAAATCCCGCCCATCAGTGCCGGTGACGTCACCGGGCTGCCTGTCAGCCCCATAGAGAGCCCGGTATGTCACCGGAACTCAGAAAAATGCCTTTGCCCTGCGCGATTTAGCGCAGGGCAAAGGAGAGCAATAAATTTTAAATAATTTATTGCTAAGGAGAGCAATAAAATTTTAAATAATTTTACATTGTGCCTGCATGTTCTAGCATTTAATGTTTTCATTATTAAACTGCCAGTGCATGTGTCAAATCAAATAATGTGCTGTTAAGCCAGGGAAGCCTAAGCATACTATGTTTTTGGGGAGTTGGAGAAGAAACTAATAAGAATTCTACGTTCATTTAGAACCTTATCCAGTGGGAGTCATTTATAAAAGCCCTCTAGTTTCATGATTCTGTGGAAAATGATATATGACTACGGAAAGATGAGTACAGTGAATTTACTGCTGCTTTTATTAATCTATAAAAAAAAATGTAAATCACATATGGGTACAGCAATATCTCCTTATATACTCCTGTATTCAAATGATCTATCTATCTATCTATCTATCTATCTATCATCAAATATATATCCATCCATCCATCCACCTATATCTATTTTTCTATCCAAACTTCTGCCTACAAGGTTAAAAGTAAACCATATGGATAACTTAGTACAACTGCTAAACATGTATGACTATAAATGCAAGGGAGAACATGTAGTGCATGTAACATGTAGTAATGTAGAAGTATTTGGCTTCTGCATTGCTACACTGCCCTCTACACATATGTTCATAGACACAATAGGGTGTAGCATAGAATGTAATGCCTGTATTACACAGGCTGATTGAGCAAGAGATCGTCGGGAGGGAAGCGTTCCCTCCAGGCAATTGATTGCTAGCTTGTAGAGGAGACCACTACTATTACATGCAGCGATTTCCTCTGCAGCATGGGGAGGAGTGATCACTATGCCAGCGCTTGTCCCCATACTGTCTAGTGGTTTGCCGGGGGCAGATCGTTATGAGACAGCACGACCTGCTACCGGCAAGTGATGACTTTTAAGCATGTTTAAAAATCTGAATTGCTGGATGAAGGAGTGTTTGCTCGTTCATCTGGCAATCGGCAGCAGTATTTTTGAACACTTGTTATCGGTTATCGGCCGAAAAAAATCGCCCAGTGTAATACAGCCTTAAGCAGTGTCTATTTTTGATAGTGTGGGTGTTACAGGCTGAAGATAAAGCCCTTTCAAATAGAAAATCAGGACAAGGTTGAAATTCGCATTCCCATGAGTTGTTATTAGATTTTGCCTGGGTTCAGTAGCGTTATTGAATAAAATTTAATATATTTATGAGTAGTCTCGGATTCCATTAGTTATCAGCTCTAAAAATGTGCTGTGCTTTCCTAGTGCCAGGATTCAGTGCTGTGTGCTCTGCCAGTAACACCATGTATATATTAAACAATTCTTCCACACATAAAATCCCGCAACACCAATATTGGAAATTAAAGTTATAAAACATAGGCAGAATGCTTTGCAACTAAATAAAGACAGCATCAATCAAGAACTTGCTGACTTTTGGTGCCACAGAAACAACTGTAACGAGAGCTTATGTAAGCAGTCCACTTCTAGCCGCGCATACACTATTTATTGCAAATCAATGCAGATCCAGTAAGTGGAGGGGAGGGAAATGGACTCCTGACTTGCTCAGAATTCATGTCTAAGGTTTACAGGCCAACTACAGCCTAACCTTAAGCTTAGCATTTAAAGCAATGTCATAAATTTAATAGATAAACACTTAAAATAGTCTTTGTTTGCCCTTCATTATATACTCTAAAGTTCTGCACTAAACATGCTGTACTTACTGTTAATCAGTGTATGTAAGATGATTATATGGCCCCTACTAATATAGCCTTTGTTGGTATTCAGCAAGATGTTAAATATTAGTTTCATATGTGAGAAAAATCTTTTGTCACAGGTAGATCATTTTAGTGACAATTTTATGCAGGTTTGGAAGAACTAGTGTTGTTTTGTTTCATGTTAATGCAATAAGGCCGGGTTCACATTATCGTTTAGTTTTCCGTTCTTCTGATCATCATAAGAACATAAAAATAAAGAAAAAAATGGCTTCAATGGTGACCAGGCTCCCTAGCATTGCGGGTGATGCTGGGGAGGCTGGTCACCATCACGGCATACTATTGGCTGCTCCCCCGTCACCAGATATTTAGATCCATGCGACGAGGAGATGCAGCGGTGGCTGTGCAGCGATCCGCAGGTGTCAATTATAGGAGGGGCCCAGGCATTGTGGGGGGTATTTCTGCTATTGGATAACCCCTTTAAGCATCCATTATGTTCATTTAGGCACATTCGGCATTCCATTTGAGATCCGTTATTTTAGATGGCATAAACAAAATACTTAGTGTAATGCTTTTTTCCATCTAAAATAACGTATCTCAGACAGCAATAGCTAAAATGGATGTCAAATGTGCATAATGCATGCTTTAAATACAGGATCCTTTTTTTTATTTATTTTTTCTATTCTTGGCAGATCAGAAGAATGGACAATTTAACGGTGAACCCGGCCTCACATTGTCCATTCAAGTTGTCTTCACAAGAAAAACATTTGAGAATGAAGCCAGCCCTGCAAACAGCTGATCACCAGGGTATTCTACAGCCAGCCACACTTTTCTACTTAAGACTGTAGTATGACGTGCAAGCCATTCAAGTGAATGCCAAACTATATCACAAATGGACAGGCTGGGTCTCTTTATAAGCAGCACTCTAACTTAGGACCCCCCTCATTGATATCCATATGTTATAAGAGACCACATGGAAAAGGTTTGTTTTTAGGAGACAACTAGAGTTGAGCGAACACCTGGATGTTCGGGTTCGAGAAGTTCGGCCGAACTTCCCGGAAATGTTCGGGTTCGGGATCCGAACCCGATCCGAACTTCGTCCCGAACCCGAACCTCATTGAAGTCAATGGGGACCCGAACTTTTTGGCACTAAAAAGGCTGTAAAACAGCCCAGGAAAGGGCTAGAGGGCTGCAAAAGGCAGCAACATGTAGGTAAATCCCCTGCAAACAAATGTGGATAGGGAAATGAATTAAAATAAAAATTAAATAAATAAAAATTAACCAAAATCAATTGGAGAGAGGTCCCATAGCAGAGAATCTGGCTTCACGTCACCCACCACTGGAACAGTCCATTCTCAGATATATAGGCCCCGGCACCCAGGCAGATGAGAGAGGTCCCATAACAGAGAATCTGTCTTCATGTCAGCAGAGAATCAGTCTGCATGTCATAGCAGAGAATCAGGCTTCACGTCAGCCACCACTGCAACAGTCCATTGACATAAATTTAGGCCCAGCACCCAGGCAGAGGAGAGAGGTCCCGTAACAGACAATCTGGCTTCATGTCAGCAGAGAATCAGTCTTCATGTCATAGCAGAGAATCAGGCTTCACGTCACCCACCACTGTAACAGTCCATTTTCATAAATTTAGGCCAAGCACCCAGGCAGAGGAGAGAGGTCCCGTAATAGACAATCTGGCTTCATGTCAGCAGAGAATCAGTCTTCATATCATAGCAGAGAATCAGGCTTCACGTCACCCACCACTGCAACAGTCCATTTTCATAAATTTAGGCCCAGCACCCAGGCAGAGGAGAGAGGTCCCGTAACAGAGAATCTGGCTTCATGTCAGCAGAGAATCAGTCTTCATGTCATAGCAGAGAATCAGGCTTCACGTCAGCCACCAGTGCAACAGTCCATTTTCATAAATTTAGGCCCAGCACCCAGGCAGAGGAGAGAGGTCCCGTAACAGACAATCTGGCTTCATGTCAGCAGAGAATCAGTCTTCATATCATAGCAGAGAATCAGGCTTCACGTCAGCCACCAATGCAACAGTTCATTGTCAGATATTTAGGCCCAGAACCCAGGCAGAGGAGAGAGGTCCCGTAACAGACAATCAGGCTTCACGTCAGCCACCAGTGCAACAGTCCATTGGCATATATTTAGGCCCAGCACCCAGGCAGAGGAGAGAGGTCCCTTAACAGAGAATCTGGCTTCATGTCAGCAGAGAATCAGTCTGCATGTCATAGCAGAGAATCAGGCTTCACGTCAGCCACCACTGTAACAGTCCATTGTCATATATTTAGGCCCAGGCAGAGGAGAGAGGTCCCGTAACAGAGAATCTGGCTTCATGTCAGCAGAGAATCAGTCTGCATGTCAGAGCAGAGAATCAGGCTTCTCGTCAGCCACCACTGCAACAGTCCATTTTCATAAATTTAGGCCAAGCACCCAGGCAGAGGAGAGAGGTCCCGTAACAGACAATCTGGCTTCATGTCAGCAGAGAATCAGTCTTCATGTCATAGCAGAGAATCAGGCTTCACGTCAGCCACCACTGCAACAGTCCATTGTCATAAATTTAGGGCCAGCACCCAGGCAGAGGAGAGAGGTCCCGTAACAGACAATCTGGCTTCATGTCAGCAGAGAATCAGTCTTCATGTCATAGCAGAGAATCAGGCTTCACGTCACCCACCACTGTAACAGTCCATTTTCATAAATTTAGGCCAAGCACCCAGGCAGAGGAGAGAGGTCCCGTAACAGACAATCTGGCTTCATGTCAGCAGAGAATCAGTCTTCATATCATAGCAGAGAATCAGGCTTCACGTCAGCCACCAATGCAACAGTCCATTGTCAGATATTTAGGCCCAGCACCCAGGCAGAGGAGAGAGGTCCCGTAACAGACAATCAGGCTTCACGTCAGCCACCAGTGCAACAGTCCATTGGCATATATTTAGGCCCAGCACCCAGGCAGAGGAGAGAGGTCCCTTAACAGAGAATCTGGCTTCATGTCAGCAGAGAATCAGTCTGCATGTCATAGCAGAGAATCAGGCTTCACGTCAGCCACCACTGCAACAGTCCATTTTCATATATTTAGGCCAAGCACCCAGGCAGAGGAGAGAGGTCCCGTAACAGACAATCTGGCTTCATGTCAGCAGAGAATCAGTCTTCATATCATAGCAGAGAATCAGGCTTCACGTCACCCACCACTGTAAGAGTCCATTTTCATAAATTTAGGCCCAGCACCCAGGCAGAGGAGAGAGGTCCCGTAACAGACAATCTGGCTTCATGTCAGCAGAGAATTAGTCTGCATGTCATAGCAGAGAATCAGGCTTCACGTCACCCAACATTGGAACAGTCCATTGGCATATATTTAGGCCCCGGCACCCAGACAGAGGAGAGGTTCATTTAAATTTGGGTAGCCTCGCAATATAATGGTAAAATGAAAATAAAAATAGGATTGAATGAGGAAGTGCCCTGGAGTACAATAATATATGGTTAAGGGGAGGTAGTTAATGTCTAATCTGGACAAGGGACGGACAGGGCCTGTGGGATCCATGCCTGGTTCATTTTTATGAACGTCAGCTTGTCCACATTGGCTGTAGACAGGCGGCTGCGTTTGTCTGTAATGACACCCCCTGCCGTGCTGAATACACGTTCAGACAAAACGCTGGCCGCCGGGCAGGCCAGCACCTCCAAGGCATAAAAGGCTAGCTCTGGCCACGTGGACAATTTAGAGACCCAGTAGTTGAATGGGGCCGAACCATCAGTCAGTACGTGGAGGGGTGTGCACACGTACTGTTCTACCATGTTAGTGAAATGTTGCCTCCTGCTAACACGTTGCGTATCAGGTGGTGGTGCAGTTAGCTGTGGCGTGTTGACAAAACTTTTCCACATCTCTGCCATGCTAACCCTGCCCTCAGAGGAGCTGGCCGTGACACAGCTGCCTTGGCGACCTCTTGCTCCTCCTCTGCCTTGGCCTTGGGCTTCCACTTGTTCCCCTGTGACATTTGGGAATGCTCTCAGTAGCGCGTCTACCAACGTGCGCTTGTACTCGCGCATCTTCCTATCACGCTCCAGTGCAGGAAGTAAGGTGGGCACATTGTCTTTGTAGCGTGGATCCAGCAGGGTGGCAACCCAGTAGTCCGCACAGGTTAAAATGTGGGCAACTCTGCTGTCGTTGCGCAGGCACTGCAGCATGTAGTCGCTCATGTGTGCCAGGCTGCCCAGGGGTAAGGACAAGCTGTCCTCTGTGGGAGGCGTATCGTCATCGTCCTGCCTTTCCCCCCAGCCACGCACCAGTGATGGACCCGAGCTGCATTGGGTGCCACCCCGCTGTGACCATGCTTCATCCTCATCCTCCTCCACCTCATCCTCGTCCTCCTCATCCTCCAGTAGTGGGCCCTGTCTGGCCACATTTGTACCTGGCCTCTGCTGTTGCCAAAAACCTCCCTCTGAGTCACTTCGAAGAGACTGGCCTGAAAGTGCTAAAAATGACCCCTCTTCCTCCTCCTCCTCCTCCTCCTGGGCCACCTCCTCTTCCATCATCGCCCTAAGTGTTTTCTCAAGGAGACATAGAAGTGGTATTGTAACGCTGATAACGGCGTCATCGCCACTGGCCATGTTGGTGGAGTACTCGAAACAGCGCAACAGGGCACACAGGTCTCGCATGGAGGCCCAGTCATTGGTGGTGAAGTGGTGCTGTTCTGTAGTGCGACTGACCCGTGCGTGCTGCAGCTGAAACTCCACTATGGCCTGCTGCTGCTCGCACAGTCTGTCCAGCATGTGCAAGGTGGAGTTCTACCTGGTGGGCACGTCGCATATGAGGCGGTGAGCGGGAAGGCCGAAGTTACGCTGTAGCGCAGACAGGCGAGCAGCAGCAGGATGTGAACGCCGGAAGCGCGAACAGACGGCCCGCACTTTATGCAGCAGCTCTGACATGTCGGGGTAGTTGTGAATGAACTTCTGCACCACCAAATTCAGCACATGCGCCAAGCAAGGGATGTGCGTCAAACTGGCTAGTCCCAGAGCTGCAACGAGATTTCGCCCATTATCACACACCACCAGGCCGGGCTTGAGGCTCACCGGCAGCAACCACTCGTCGGTCTGTTGTTCTATACCCTGCCACAACTCCTGTGCGGTGTGGGGCCTGTCCCCCAAACATATGAGTTTCAGAATGGCCTGCTGACGTTTACCCCGGGCTGTGCTGAAGTTGGTGGTGAAGGTGTGTGGCTGACTAGATGAGCAGGTGGAAGAAGAGGAGGAGGAAGTCGAGTAGGAGGAGGTGGCAACAGGAGGCAAAGAATGTTGCCCTGCGATCCTTGGCGGCGGAAGGACGTGCGCCAAACAGCTCTCCGCCTGGGGCCCAGCTGCCACTACATTTACCCAGTGTGCAGTTAGGGAGATATAGCGTCCCTGGCCGTGCTTACTGGTCCACGTATCTGTGGTTAGGTGGACCTTGCCACAGATGGCGTTGCGCAGTGCACACTTGATTTTATCGGATACTTGGTTGTGCAGGGAAGGCACGGCTCTCTTGGAGAAGTAGTGCCGGCTGGGAACAACATACTGTGGGACAGCAAGCGACATGAGCTGTTTGAAGCTGTCTGTGTCCACCAGCCTAAATGACAGCATTTCATAGGCCAGTAGTTTAGAAATGCTGGCATTCAGGGCCAGGGATCGAGGGTGGCTAGGTGGGAATTTACGCTTTCTCTCAAATGTTTGTGAGATGGAGAGCTGAACGCTGCCATGTGACATGGTTGAGACGGTTGGTGACGGAGGTGGTGGTGGTGTTGGTGGTACATCTCCTGTTTGCTGGGCGGCAGGCGCCAACGTTCCTCCAGAGGCGGAGGAAGAGGCCGAGGCGGCAGCAGCAGAAGAGGCCGAGGCGGCAGCAGCAGAAGAGGCCGAGGCGGCAGCAGCAGAAGTGGCCGAGGCGGCAGCAGCAGAAGAGGTAGCAGGGGGAGCCTGAGTGACTTCCTTGGTTTTAAGGTGTTTACTCCACTGCAGTTCATGCTTTGCATGCAGGTGCCTGGTCATGCAGGTTGTGCTCAGGTTCAGAACGTTAATGCCTCGCTTCAGGCTCTGATGGCACAGCGTGCAAACCACTCGGGTCTTGTCGTCAGCACATTGTTTGAAGAAGTGCCATGCCAGGGAACTCCTTGAAGCTGCCTTTGGGGTGCTCGGTCCCAGATGGCGGCGGTCAGTAGCAGGCGGAGTCTCTTGGCGGCGGGTGTTCTGCTTTTGCCCACTGCTCCCTCTTTTGCTACGCTGTTGGCTCGGTCTCACCACTGCCTCTTCCTCCGAACTGTGAAAGTCAGTGGCACGACCTTCATTCCATGTGGGGTCTAGGACCTCATCGTCCCCTGCATCGTCTTCCACCCAGTCTTGATCCCTGACCTCCTGTTCAGTCTGCACACTGCAGAAAGACGCAGCAGTTGGCACCTGTGTTTCGTCATCAGAGACATGCTGAGGTGGTATTCCCATGTCCTCATCATCAGGAAACATAAGTGGTTGTGCGTCAGTGCATTCTATGTCTTTCACCGCTGGGGAAGGGCTAGGTGGATGCCCTTGGGAAACCCTGCCAGCGGAGTCTTCAAACAGCATAAGAGACTGCTGCATAACTTGAGGCTGAGACAGTTTCCCTGGTATGCATGGGGGTGCTGTGACAGACTGATGGGGTTGGTTTTCAGGCGCCATCTGTGCGCTTTCTGCAGAAGACTGGGTGGGAGATAATGTGAACGTGCTGGATCCACTGTCGGCCACCCAATTGACTAATGCCTGTACCTGCTCAGGCCTTACCATCCTTAGAACGGCATTGGGCCCCACCATATATCGCTGTAAATTCTGGCGGCTACTGGGACCTGAGGTAGTTGGTACACTAGGACGTGTGGATGTGGCAGAACGGCCACGTCCTCTCCCAGCACCAGAGGGTCCACTAACACCACCACGACCATGTCCACGTCCGCGTCCCTTACTAGATGTTTTCCTCATTGTTATCGTTCACCACAACAACAAAAATATTATTTGGCCCAATGTATTGTATTCAAATTCAGCTGAATATAAATTTGAGGCCTAGTATTTAGGCGCTGGGTGACCGGTATGGATTTACTGACAGAATTAGACTTGGAAATGCACAGTAGCGTGTGTGTGAAGTTATTCTGAATGACCCTATGTGCACCTTGAATATTATATACCCTTTTAGGGATAGATTTCAAATAGCTCTGATATAGCAGAAACCACTAAATTATGAAATTGCTAAATTGGGAATTGTATTTCAACCCAGAACAAAAAATGTGCTTTGACGGACACTAAATAACTTGCCCAGCCAGAACAGTACAGCGGTAACGACAGATTTAGCGGGATATAAATTTGAGGCCTAGTATTTAGGCGCTGGGTGACCGGTATGGATTTACTGACAGAATTAGACTTGGAAATGCACAGTAGCGTGTGTGTGAAGTTATTCTGAATGACCCTATGTGCACCTTGAATATTATATACCCTTTTAGGGATAGATTTCAAATAGCTCTGATTCAGCAGAAACCACTAAATTATGAAATTGCTAAATTGGGAATTGTATTTCAACCCAGAACAAAAAATGTGCTTTGACGGACACTAAATAACTTGCCCAGCCAGAACAGTACAGCAGTAACGACAGATTTAGCGGGATATAAATTTGAGGCCTAGTATTTAGGCGCTGGGTGACCGGTATGGATTTACTGACAGAATTAGAATTGGAAATGCACAGTAGCGTGTGTGTGAAGTTATTCTGAATGACCCTATGTGCACCTTGAATATTATATACCCTTTTAGGGATAGATTTCAAATAGCTCTGATACAGCAGAAACCACTAAAATATGAAATTGCTAAATTGGGAATTGTATTTCAACCCAGAACAAAAAATGTGCTTTGACGGACACTAAATAACTTGCCCAGCCAGAACAGTACAGCGGTAACGACAGATTTAGCGGGATATTGTCATGGAACCATGAACCAGACGTACAACAAGAGATAAGTGGAAATAAGAAGGCTTTATTGAAAATCAAGCTGTAAGGCAAAAGTCCAAACGGATGGCTAAACCGAAGCAGGGTCTTGCGAAGCCAGAGGTCAGGAACCAGAAGGGTAGTCAGACGAAGCCTGGATCAGGAACCAGCAGGGTAGTCAGACGAAGCCTGGATCAGGAACCAGCAGGGTAGTCAGACGAAGCCAGGATCAGGAACCAGAAGCAGCAGCAGTCTTAGAAGCATGTGAACACAGGAGGACCAAGCAAGGAACTGAAGCCACAGACCTCCTATATATATGAGCTAGGCATCCAGCTCCTCCCAGTGGGAAGGAGAAGCCGCAGGGTGGGAGGCTACAAGAAACCCAGAAACCAAGATGGCAGCCAGCACATGTCAAACGAAGGAGAACAGCAAGAAGGTAAGACCATGACAGTACCTCCCCCTCAAGGGCCCCTCCTCCGCGGAGTAAAGAACGGTTTCTGAGGGAAGCGCGCGTGGAAGGCTCGGAGCAAGGCAGGAGCATGGACATCTGCGGAGGGAACCCAGGAACGCTCCTCTGGACCATAACCACGCCAATGGACCAAAAACTGCACCCGACCGCGGACCAGGCGTGAGTCCAGGATATTGCTCAGCTCATACTCCTCACGATTGCCCACTTGGACCGGATGAGGCCGAGGAACCGAGGAAGTGAAACGATTACACACCAGTGGCTTCAACAGGGAGACATGAAACACGTTGGAGATCCGCATGCCAGGAGGAAGCGCAAGGGCATAGGCTACCGGGTTTACCCTGCGAAGCACTCGGAAGGGACCAACAAAGCGAGGCGCCACGGTGCCGAGGGGACTTACTCTGGGCACAAACGGAGCATGCCGCTACATATGCGGCGATGTCGGAACGTAGAGAAGGCCACCAGAACAGACGTGAAACAGCCCAGGACAGCTGATTCTTTCCAGGATGCCCCGCGGCCTTGGAGTTATGGTAGGTTCGCAACAACCGAGTGCGCAACTCCTCAGGCACAAAACATCTGCCGTTGGGTCTCCCAGAGGGAGCACCAGATTGAGCCGCCAAAATCTGCTCACCCAGGGGAGAGGTCAGGCTGGTGCGAATGGCGGCCAGGATCTGATTCGGAGGTATGACCGAAGTCGGAATCGACTCCTCCCCGGACAGCTCGGAGTACTGCCGTGATAAGGCATCCGCTCTGATGTTCTTGGAACCGGGTAGGTAGGAGACCACGTAATTAAAACGTGACAAGAACAGAGCCCATCTGGCCTGACGTGGTGTCAATCTCTTGGCCTCAGAGAGGTAGGTCAGATTCTTGTGGTCCGTCAGGATGAGAACCGGAACCACCGAGCCCTCGAGCAAGTGCCTCCATTCTTTAAGGGCCTGCACGATGGCCAATAACTCCCTGTCACCAATCTGATAGTTGCACTCCGCGGAAGACAGTTTCCGGGAGTAAAACCCACAAGGAAGCAGAGGACCCTCTGGTGTTCTACGCTGAGACAGAAGGGCGCCTACTCCTGTCTCAGACGCGTCCACCTCGAGGACAAAGGCAACCCAGGGTTAGGATGCGACAGAATCGGAGCCGACACAAAGGCGGACTTTAGAGCCTCAAAAGCTCGGATGGCCTCGAGCGGCCAGACCTGGGGATTACTGCCCTTCCTGGTCAGATCCGTGAGAGGCTTGGCTAGCATGGAAAAGTCCCTGATGAACTTCCGATAATAATTGGCGAAGCCCAAAAAGCGCTGCAGGGCACGAAGACCACTGGGCTGGGGCCACTGTAAGACAGCCGAAACCTTCTCAGGATCCATGGAGAACCCCTCAGCGGAAATGATGTAACCTAAGAAGGTTACCTGGGATCGGTGAAATTCGCATTTCTCAAGCTTACCGAACAGCTTGTTCTCTCGTAACCGTTGCAACACTCGTCTGACATCCAGAATGTGGGCCTCCATGGATTCAGAATATACCAAGATGTCATCCAAATAGACCACCACACACTGCTGCAACAGGTCACGGAAAACATCGTTGATGAATTCCTGGAAGACTGCGGGCGCATTGCACAACCCAAAGGGCATAACCAAGGATTCATAATGACCGGTCCTGGTGTTAAAGGCGGTCTTCCACTCATCGCCCGCCTTGATCCTTACCAGGTTATATGCCGCCCTCAGGTCGAGTTTGGTAAAGACCGTGGCCCCTTTGAGGCGATCGAACAGCTCGGAAATCAAGGGTATCGGGTAAGCGTTCTTGATCGTGATGCGATTGAGACCCCTGTAATCGATGCAAGGCCTCAACTCACCGCCCTTCTTTTTCACAAAGAAAAATCCAGCCCCTGCCGGGGACGAGGATTTGCGAATGTGTCCGCGTGAAAGCGCCTCCCTCACATACTCCTCCATGGCCTCATTCTCCACTACCGACAGTGGATAGACTTTGCCACGAGGAGGAACGGCACCAGATTGTAACTCTATGGCACAATCGTATGGGCGGTGCGGAGGTAGGGCAACCGCACGCACCTTATCGAATACATCCCGGTACTCCTCGTATTCAGGAGGCAACAGAGAGTCCGAGGAAGTACACAGCAACTTGACAGACCCATGGATGCAACTAGCCCCACACTGCGGTGACCACGAGAGGATCTCGGCCGATCTCCAATCGAAAGTCGGATTATGCTTCTGGAGCCAGGGGTACCCCAAGACCACCGAGTAGTGTGGAGACGAAATAACCTGGAGACAGACCGACTCTCTGTGAACGGCACCAATGGCCATCCCCACTGGAAGGGTCTTATGAGTCACGTGTGGCGGCAGAAGGGGTCTGCCGTCTATCGCCTCAAGTGCCAGTGGGGAACCTCGAGGCTGCAGAGGAATGGAATTGGCGGCAGCGAACACACTATCAATGAACAAACCACCAGCACCAGAGTCCACCAACGCCTGGGTCGTCACCGAGCCCCCGACCAAGGAGAGGACAACAGTAATCAGTGGTTTGTCAACACGGGAAACCGGGGACGAGGAGACTCCACCCAAGATCTGCCCCCGACAGGATCTCAGGTGCGAGCGTTTCCCGGACGGTTCGGGCATGCCAACCGAAAATGCCCACCGAGACCACAGTACATGCATCGGCCCTCGCGTCTCCGGAGTGCCCTCTCCCCCTCGGACAGGCGAGCAAACCCCAGCTGCATGGGTTCACCCCCAGACAAGTCATCCCCAGGAGGCGTGGGAGGAGAGGGAGGCACGGGTGGGACAGCAAACGTAGGCGCCAATCTGTTAGAAGGCCTCCGCAGGCTCTCCTTAAAGGAAGGTCTCTCCCTGAGTCTGGTGTCAATCAAAATCAGGAAAGAAATAAGAGACTCGAGCTCCACTGGTAGGTCCTTAGCTGAAACCTCATCCTTCAAGGCATCCGAGAGACCATGAGAGAAAGCAGCGACCAGAGCCTCATTATTCCAGCCCACCTCTGCTGCCAGGGTACGAAACTCAATGGCGTATTCAGCTACGGATCGTGAACCCTGTCTGATGGACATAAGGAGCTTCGCAGCAGAGGCAGCACGAGCCGGCACATCGAATACCTTCCGAAGAGAAGCAACAAAACCGGAAAACTCGGCAACCACCGGATTGTTGTTCTCCCATAAAGGGCTGGCCCAGGCCAAGGCCTTGTCCGAGAGCAGCGAGATCAAGAAGCCCACCTTTGATCTCTCAGTAGGAAAGGCATGTGGCAGCAACTCGAAATAAACGCCCACCTGGTTAAGGAAACCTCGGCACTGAGTTGGCTCTCCCCCAAAGCGCTGTGGAAGGGGGGCAGAACCGGTCATACCCCGAAACACTGCAGGCGCAGCAACAGGTGTCGGGGTAGACTCTGGCGCAACAACCGGAGCGGCAGTAGGAGCGGGCCCAGGAGCGACAACCGACCCATCGGCAACGGAAGCTAAATGAGCCGTGCGTTCAAGCAGGGTTTGCAACGCCACAGCGAACCGACCCAACAGGTGATCCTGCTGATCAAGTCTGGCAACCAGCGTAGGTAGCGAGGATGGCCCTGTACCGTCAGAATTCATGGCTTGGTCCTAATGTCATGGAACCATGAACCAGACATACAACAAGAGATAAGTGGAAATAAGAAGGCTTTATTGAAAATCAAGCTGTAAGGCAAAAGTCCAAACGGATGGCTAAACCGAAGCAGGGTCTTGCGAAGCCAGAGGTCAGGAACCAGAAGGGTAGTCAGACGAAGCCTGGATCAGGAACCAGCAGGGTAGTCAGACGAAGCCTGGATCAGGAACCAGCAGGGTAGTCAGACGAAGCCAGGATCAGGAACCAGAAGCAGCAGCAGTCTTAGAAGCATGTGAACACAGGAGGACCAAGCAAGGAACTGAAGCCACAGACCTCCTATATATATATGAGCTAGGCATCCAGCTCCTCCCAGTGGGAAGGAGAAGCCGCAGGGTGGGAGGCTACAAGAAACCCAGAAACCAAGATGGCCGCCAGCACATGTCAAACGAAGGAGAACAGCAAGAAGGTAAGACCATGACAGATATAAATTTGAGGACCTAGTATTTAGGCCCTGGGTGACCGGTATGGATTTACTGACAGAATTAGACTTGGAAATGCACAGTAGCGTGTGTGTGAAGTTATTCTGAATGACCCTATGTGCACCTTGAATATTATATACCCTTTTAGGGATAGATTTCAAATAGCTCTGATATAGCAGAAACCACTAAATTATGAAATTGCTAAATTGGGAATTGTATTTCAACCCAGAACAAAAAATGTGCTTTGACGGACACTAAATAACTTGCCCAGCCAGAACAGTACAGCGGTAACGACAGATTTAGCGGGATATAAATTTGAGGCCTAGTATTTAGGCGCTGGGTGACCGGTATGGATTTACTGACAGAATTAGACTGGGATATGGCCAAAAAATAACCACACTATTGATGGTTAAATGCACTTGGTGTGACAGCTTGACCAACCACACTACTGAGGGTTAAATGCACTTGGTGACAGGCGCAGCTTGCCCCTGATGTAGTATATGGCCAAAAAATGAACAGACTATTGCTGGTTAAATGCACTTGGTGTGACAGCTTGACCAACCACACTACTGAGGGTTAAATGCACTTGGTGACGGGCGCAGCTTGCCCCTGATGTAGTATATGGCCAAAAAATGAACAGACTATTGCTGGTTAAATGCACTTGGTGTGACAGCTTGACCAACCACACTACTGAGGGTTAAATGCACTTGGTGACTGGCGCAGCTTGCCCCTGATGTAGTATATGGCCAAAAAATGAACAGACTATTGCTGGTTAAATCCACTTGGTATGACAGCTTGACCAACCACACTACTGAGGGTTAAATGCACTTGGTGACGGGCGCAGCTTGCCCCTGATGTAGTATATGGCCAAAAAATGAACAGACTATTGCTGGTTAAATGCACTTGGTGTGACAGCTTGACCAACCACACTACTGAGGGTTAAATGCACTTGGTGACGGGCGCAGCTTGCCCCTGATGTAGTATATGGCCAAAAAATAAACAGACTATTGCTGGTTAAATGCACTTGGTGTGACAGCTTCACCCTGATGGAGGCTTTAGCCAAAAAACAACCACACCATTGAGGGTTAAATGCACTTGGTCGCAGCTTGTGCTGGCGCACCACAAGACACAAAATGGCCGCCGATCACCCCAGAAAAAAGTGACTGACAAACGGTCTGGGCAGCCTAAAAACAGTGAGCAATTGAGTATCAGCAGCTCAATGATCCACAGCTGCAGATCGATCAATTAATCAAGTCCTTTGGAGGAGTTAATCTGCCTAATCTCGCCCTACTGTCGCAGCCGCAACCTCTCCCTATGCTGATCAGAGCAGAGTGACGGGCGGCGCTATGTGACTCCAGCTTAAATAGAGGCTGGGTCACATGGTGCTCTGGCTAATCACAGCCATGCCAATAGTAGGCATGGCTGTGACGGCCTCTTGGGGCAAGTAGTATGACGCTTGTTGATTGGCTGCTTTGCAGCCTTTCAAAAAGCGCCAAGAAAGCGCCACAAAAGCGCCAAGAAAGCGACGAACACCGAACCTGAACCCGGACTTTTACGAAAATGTCCGGGTTCGGGTCCGTGTCACGGACACCCCAAAATTCGGTACGAACCCGAACTATACAGTTCGAGTTCGCTCATCCCTAGAGACAACCCCTTTAACACCAAAATTGTTTTTAAGCTATTATATTGAATATGAATATTTTTGAGGGGCAATGTTCCGAACACAGATATTCACTCCATGGTGCATGTTCAGTATAACGACTTTGGAAGAATGCTCTGTTGCACTTAAGTCATACCCAGTGGGAACATTCTGTTTACAGATGAAACACGTTGGCTGTGACGTCTAATAGTAGCACTGCCTGAAGCTTTTCATGCTGAGCCTAGCATCTATGAGGAAGATTATGTGAACCATATAAATGATAGAGGTATAATGCACGTTATATGTTGTGTTGGGTAAACGCTAAAATTGATTACATTTGTAACAGCTATTGACTGGCAGTTGTTCATAGTTAATTCAGTTATAAGGAATGTTCAGGGGTTCTGCAGTTTTTTTTAAACTGATGATCTACTGTATCCTCTGAATAGATCATCAGCATCTGACTGGCGGGGGTCCGACACCTGGGACCCCTGCCAATCAGCTGTTTGAGAAGGCAGCAACACTGGCAGTAGTGCTGCAGTCTTCACGCTGTTTACCGCAGGCCCAGTGACGTCACGAATAGTATCAATGGACTGGGCGTCACTAAACTCCATTCAAGTGAAAAGAGCTTAGCCCTGCCCAGGCCATTGATACTAGTCGTGACGTCACTGGGCCTGCGGTAAACAGCGAGAAGGCCGTGGCACTACTGCCAGCTTCTCAAACCGTTGATCAGCAGGGTCCCGGGTGTTGGACCCCCACCGATCAGATGCTGATGATCTATCCAGTTGATAGATCATCAGTTTATAAAAACTGCAGAACCCCTTTTTAAGATAAAGATAGCACATATACTACAATGCACACACCATTTTGCTGCTTTCTGAATAGAATTAAAAGATTAAAATAGGCAATTACATGGATCCATTTCTAATATTATAAGTGTTCATAGTTTACCGTTCATCTACACAAGTGAAATTCTGAAACAATGACAAAGTGGTACTGTTGCCTGACACAAAAACAAAGGACAGGCATACTATGCTGTCTAAAATGTCTGGAGCCTTTTGCCATGTCAATCTATCTTCTGGTCAACTAGCTTTTTTTTAACTTTTTTATTTAGTCTGCTAAGACTCACAAATTAAAATGTACCGTACATTTAAGTACATACGTGAAGATAACAATAAGCCAAATATGAATCCCTAGAAAATCAATGACTCATTTTGAATCACCCCCATGCCCTCAACACTCTATGTTCGGCATAATATAGAAAGAGATTAAATAAATTAAAGAAAGATCTCATCATTAAAGGAACTATAAAAAATGTATTTTCCATTATCATAGTATAATAGCCATTCGACCAGCTAACTGTTCTTTCAGAAAACAGTAGGTGAATTGAAAGCAGTGAAAGAGCACTCTTTTAGTGGAGAATGGTAAGGTCTCAAAGAATTTCGACCACATGACTGAAAATCTCTTGGTTCATTCCTAACTACAAGGTTTTGATGTGACATGATCCTAGCTGTTATGACTGAGGTCTTATCTTCATTCATCTTGTGCCTGGAATGACTCAAACAATTGTAGTTTCCACAACATCTCAATGCAGTGGTTTTCTAAGGTGCAATACCACCACTGGAACTTCACATGACAAGTCAACCATGTGCTACTGGCTTAGAAGAGTATTCCAGCTATTAGATTTTCATGCCCTATCATCCGGGGTCTGACACCTGGCACCTTGATCGACCAGCTATTTTCAGCAGTTGCTGGAAACTTTAATGTCAGCAAGGCCACTACACAGTGGATTGAGTCTTCGCAACAGCTCATTGGTGGGGGTGCCAGGTGTCAGACCCCGCAGATCTGATATTGATGACCTTTCTGAGAATAGCTTATCAATATACTGTATAAAAGCTGGAACAACACTTTAAGCTACATTTATGTCAAGAAAAAAAACCATAAAGTACAAAAAAAACTAATCCAGTAGTCCTTGCTAGAAAGTCAATTTAATCTTATAATGGCTATGTAGTCACACAGGATCAAGTTAAAGATTATGCTAATTTGACTTCTTTATCCTTGTAACTTGTTTTAGTCTCCCAATATATATTGCTCTTTAGTTTGATTACTTGAAAAAAATACACATAAAAAGGCAATGAATACCTTTGAATGCAATTTAGAATTTTTTCATTGCATTTACCGTATTTTGGGATGATAAACATGTTTCCAATTGATCTTTTAAATTAACAGTTTTCCCCTGTAGCCTGCAGCTTTTCACATATAGTTGGCTACTCTCCTCGCCAGTAAAATCTATCAGGGGAGCTGACTGACAGCTCATTCTTTTATGCTGCATAATAAAATCAGCAGTTGTCATCAGTGAAAGTGCATATACTCAACAGGGTCATAGACCCTACAGGAAACTTCCCAGTGGGACAGTGCCCTCATGACCACCGGTCATGGTAAGTAGTCAGGGGCAGATTGGGAACTCATAACAGCCCTGGAAAAAATTGTAGAAGTGGCCCCATATTGTAGGCGGAACCAAACATGTAGCAGGTGTGTTGAAACAAAGGAGGCAGGGTCTGAAAACCTGTTGCTGTATAATTTAACAAAACATGTGGATTTGCACCATTGTATGCCATCCCCAAATGTTTTTATTTTCTTCTGCATTGAAATACAAGAAAAACTATACATATGTGGTATCACTGTAATCGTACTGAAATGGAAAATGAAGAGCACAAGTCATTCTTACTGCATAGTGAACACAGTGAAAACAAAACCCATAAAACTGTGTTGGAATTGCATTTTTTTGTTCAATCCCACCCCGTTTAGATTTTTCTTCCAGCTTCACACTACATGGTATGCAATCTGAAATGGTACAGTTAGAAAGTACAACTTGTCCCGAAGAAAAAACAAGTCCTTAAACGGCTATGTGAACGGAAAAATAAAAAATTTAAGACTCTGGGAATGCTGGGAGTAAAAAACTAAAATGCAAAAAGGGAAAATTGCCATGTCAGGAAGGGGTTAAGCATTTTTCTTGACCATGTTTTCCATCAATTTTCATTTTTATTTGTGGCTTTTTCACATATCTTTAGATTTTTATTAGAGTTTTTTATTTTTGCTTATTCATTTTATTTCACAACTGGCTTTAATATAAGTTTCATACCCTTTCACATGACCATATCTGTTTTTTGGTCCCGCACATTCCGTCCTATGTTAGAAATGCCTATTCTTGTCCACAAAATGGACAAGAATAGGACATGTTCTATGTTTCTTGCGGGGCGCAGAATGGATATACGCATGCGGACAGCACACCGTGCAGTCCATTAAAGTGAATAGGTCCACATCCGTTGGTATTAGTTGGTAAAATCGAGGACGCCTTGGGGAAATTTGTCTTGAAATTTAAGCAATGCCCTCCATCCTGTTTGATAAGCCCTGGCCGTGTTGGGTGACAGGGACTTGGCCAGTAGAGAACGAGCTGTAGCTAAGTGAGAGTTTATGTCCAAACCAGTGAAGGGAACGGAGGGACTGTGGCTCCGCTGGCGTCTGCGTCGGGAAATACCTGCGAGAAAAGGCCAAAACTAGCTCTAGACAGCACCTCAGCTGCGACATTTTTCTGTCCTGATATATGTGAGCATGTGTAACGAAACTGGTATTGAAATGAAAGAAGCACTGGCCGTCTGAGGAATGGCAACACCTGCGGGGATTTAGATAATCCGTTATTTAGGATATCCACAACTGCTGCATTGTCGGAAATGAACAACACTGTGTGACCGGTCCACTCGCGACCCCACACATGAGCAGCTGCGACTAAGGGGTAAATCTCACAGGAAGCTGAAGACTGAAGAAACCCTGGCAGTATCTTGACTTCGTCAGGCCATACGTCCGCTAGCCAATGTGTGCCAAAAATGGCTGCGAATCCAGAACTGGGAGCTGCATAAGAAAAGACTATAGGGGAACTATTGGACACCACCGGGATAAGGAAAGAAATACCATTCCAGTTATAAGAAAACAATCCCACACGGCTAAGTCGGCAACTATTTGGTCGTCAAGGCATACGAGGCTGTCTTGGGAGGGAGCTGAAGGAAGGAGAGCTAGCAGTCGTGACACGAACGGCCTACCTTGGGGTATGACTCGCACAGCAAAATTGAACATGCCTAAAAGAGACTGTAATTACAATTTTATTTTTATTTTTTTATTTTTTTTCTTAACGGTCCTGGTCTGTGTGCAATTGTGGAGGGTGAACCTAACCCTGTCCAGTTTGTTTTCCGGTAATTTAGCGACCATGTTTACTGTGTCCAGAACGATACCTAAGAAAGTAATAACTGGGGACGGACCTTCCACCTTTTTAGGGGGCTGACAATAAATTCCTGCACTCATAAGACGATTCAGGCAAGACGACTAGGCCAGTTTGGAAACCTGATCTAAACCCTGAAATGAGGAACTGAACGAAGCTAGGGTCGTGGTGGTTGCGTAGGAAGTGCAGCAGACAATCAACGTTACGGACACTGAGGTACGACTTATCCGCTTTTAATGTACAGACTAACTTGGGATGGGCTCTAAAACAATTCACACACACATGTAACAGCCTACACTGGCTATAATTGCAGGAGGAAAAGTTAAAATTATTGCAGATATGTGATCTGCCGAGATATTGAATGGGCCTTCCCAACTTGTCGACTAAACCAGGGGCATGCAGGGGATCAGGGTGCCTAGACGGCTGTGCGGGAGGGCTAATATCGGCACTAGAGGCGGCTTTGTGACACCATTCTGCTGTGTGGTAGATGGATTGACACAGAGAACAAGCAGGAGCCCTAAGACCAGCAAAGTGTCTGCAAAATATCTCAGTGTCGATATTAGCCCAGTTTGTGAGAAACTGAAATTGACTGAGGGCCGCCGCGGCTTTAGCTGAAAAGGAGCAGTGATAATCGTAAAATGAGCTACCACCATATTTGTACCCCAATTCGGTCACTCTAAACAAATAAAGATCTAGCTCTTCCCTGCGATCAGGCCGTACGGAACAAATTACGTCTCTATACAGGCTGAAAGCTAAAAGGAACTCCGGGATGGTAAGCTTCCTGTTTAGCCTGAGATCGCGGCCCCTGAGTACTACTGAGACATCGCCGCACGCAATGACTTTGCTGTCAGAGAAATCCCGAGTAGCAATCAACAGGGAAGCCAGGTTGACGTCCCTGCCTTCCAGAATATCTGATGTTGGCTGGTATGAAATGAGCGGGGGTGATATTAGGAACAGAGACTGTCGTACCGGAACACCCCGCAGCGGATGTGGACGGGATGGCCAGCTCTGGACCCGGAGGAGTGAGAACGGCACCCCGGGACTCGACTGTGTCCAGTCTGGATTGGATGTCCGTGACAGATGACGTAAGATTATTTAGCATGAGGTGAATCTGAGCGAGCGAGGTCTGGACTGTGGCCATCGAGACTTCCTCCTGACGTTGAGGACTCGCAGAAGACATGAGTAGGCGGTATAATTCCGCTTTTCTGGCCGATGCTGTAAACGGGATACCCCTCTTGGACAGCTCTGCCATCAACCTTGGCACGGTCCAGCTCCGTAGTGACGGGATGCTACCTGCTTCGGACAACCTGGCGGTATTTTCGTTGACCGAGGCCTCCATGATGTCAGAGGCATGAGACATGATCCTGTAGATACAGTACGTGAGAATGAGGCACAGGCACGGGACCCGGGACTGGACACCAGTGACAACCCTACCACCGAACGATGTGGTGTGCGTGCGCATGCCATCGTGGACGACGTCACCTCGTGACCAATGATTACCGCCACCGACAACTGAGCTGACTTACCCACAGCACGGAAGAAGCAAATAGCGGGAATGAGGAGAGTATCTAAATAAAACCGTGAGATTTTTTAGATGACAAAATGAGAAGGTGAACTAGTACTGAAACGTTCCCTATACTACCCGTTGGATATGATACTGGGTCACTGAGAAACGATGGTAGACCTGAAAAGAAGTAATGTTCCTGGAGAGAAATGGAGAAAACATAAAACAGACAAGGAACGGCTATACACGACTTGAGATGTGGACGAGATTGACGAACAAATATGCGTATGATGCGTAAACTACGGAGGTTTGAAAATGTACTGACGTAGTGAATGCGTACTTGAGGCGACTGAACATGACCTGAAAAATGTGCAGGGCATTTCTTTCCCCTTTTTTTTTTTTTTTTTTACAACACACGCATATATATATACATACCCCATCGTGTTAATACAACCTTCTTCCCCTTTTTTTTTTTTTTTTTTTTTTTTTCTGCCTAAGTAAAACAATGGCATAGGTAAGTAAATGTGTTTTCTCTTTTTTTTTTTTTTTTCTCTCTTTCTCAACTGCAGTAGCAGGAGTGACCACCAGAGGGTGCTCATACTGAAACCCTGCTACACCCTGTGTAGTGAGCTCCCCATCCTGCATTCTCAGATGCGGCCACCGGGGGCGAGTGAAGCCAGACAGGAAGGAGCCTGGGACGCTGAGTGAAGCGAAGCAAGCAGCCGGCAGCAGCAGGAGAAGACACAGAGGTAAGTACAGCAAATATAACCAAATAACCTGCCTCACTAATGGCACGGCGGCCCGTGCCAGACATTTGCGAACGATTTCGGGACCACGCTGACCCCTGCACCCTGCCTATACTGCCGCGTGGGAGCCGATGCATCCAGGCAGTTCGCTCCGGTGCAGCGTGACTCCCCCTTACCTGGGGAGCCGGCGCTGCCGACCGGACTTTAAGCAACGGGCCGCTGACTGAGGCGGCAACTTACCTGGGAAGGCGGGCGAATGAGTTTGGATGTAGAAACGGTGGGCACAGCGCACGGTGCGAATAAGGAGCAGTAAGGCAACTGACCAGACGCACACGGATATGGCCACGATCTGTGTTGAGCAGACGTAGGATGTAGGGGAGGGGGAACAGAGCCTAAATAGCGTGGCATAGCCCCTCCCACAAATACAGGCCAATAAATCGGCCTTAACACATATTGCAGTTGCCTGGCTGCCCGTGTGTGAGAGGCTGCAGGCTCAGTCACAGACAGTACTGTGTGCACACCATTCATACAGGGTGTGACAGAAAATACCTCACAGATAAAAAAAAATAAAAAAAATGTAAAAACTAAATTTAAAATTTTTCTGTGATATAATTACATTTGCAAGCCCGTGTGTGTCAGGCCCACACAGACTGTATTGTGGCCACTGGATAGTGGCTAGGCTTCCACTCATATCGTTACAGGGTGTCACTCACTCAAATACCTTGCAGATAAAAAAATTATATTTAATATTTTTCATTGATATAATCAAAGTTTCAAGCCAGTGTGTGTCAGGCCCACACAGACTGTATTGTGGCCACTGGCTAGTGGCTAGGCCTTCACTCATACCGTTACAGGGTGTCATTCACTCAAATACCTTGCAGATAAAAAAAATTATATTTAACATTTTTCTGTGATATAATCACATTTGCAAGCCCGTGTGTGTCAGGCCCACACAGACTGTATTGTGGCCACTGGCTAGTGGCTAGGCCTCCACTCATACCATTACAGGGTGTCATTCACTCAAATACCTTACAAATAAAAAAAATTATATTTAATATTTTTCAGTGATATAATCACAGTTGCAAGCCAGTGTGTGTCAGGCCCACACAGACTGTATTGTGGCCACTGGCCACTCATACCGTTACAGGGTGTCATTCACTCAAATACCTTACAAATAAAAAAAATTATATTTAATATTTTTCATTGATATAATCACAGTTTCAAGCCAGTGTGTGTCAGGCCCACACAGACTGTATTGTGGCCACTGGATAGTGGCTAGGCCTCTACTCATACCGTTACAGGGTGTCACTCACTCAAATACCTTGCAAATAAAAAAAATTATATTTAATATTTTTCTGTGATATAATCACAGTTGCAAGCCCGTGTGTGTCATGCCCACACAGACTGTACTGTGCCCACTGCCCACCACTTAAATAAGGTGGCACAGTACCTTGCACGCATAGTACCACTTATCTAAAAAAAAATGACAGTTAGAGGCAGGCCACCCCGCAGGGGCCGTCGTGGTCGTGGTGCTGTGATTTCCACTGGCCCTGGAATATTGCCCAGTGTTCAGAGGCCACGTACCCTGAACCCAAAAAATTCAGAGAAAATAGTTGACTGGCTTACACAGGACACCCAATCTTCAACAGCTTCCGCTTAGAACCTTGACGCACCATCCTCCTCCAGCTCAGCTTTGGTTACCTGCTCTCAAGTTACCACTCTCCCGCCCGCCGCCACCACCACCACTACCACCACAGCCACCACAGCCGCTTTACTTGAGTTATTTACACATCAGTTGGATGAAATTAGTGATGCTCAACCATTATTGCCAGAGGATGTAGATAACAGGGATATGCCTCAGGCAGGCAACATTACACACATGGACATACAGTGTGATGATGATGATGATGATGTTGTACCCACTGCTGCTTCCTTTGCTGAGGTGTCAGATACAAGTGAAGTGGTTGATGATGACGATGTGTCCGTGGATGCCACGTGGGTGCCTGCTCGAAGAGAATTCCAATACAAAGCAAGTACAGAGCTCAGAACAAAATTATTTCAGGATGTCATTTATTCGACAATGATTAATCAATTCGACACACGTCCCCGGATAGGGGACGTAACAGGGATTAAACTGATAGGAATAGTACTAGTTAAGACACCACTCATATAGGGTGTCACAGCACATTGCTCCGTGCACGCTCAGTGCCCCAACTTGGGAGTAAGAGGACCGACCAAGCTGCTTTTTCCATCTCCCGGTTCCTAAAATCAATTCAGTTTGGTGAATCAGAGGTTGGTCTGTCACTGTGAAGGCAGTCGAAGGTACCCGGCCTAAATTTTTTTCACAAAAGGCAATCCCTGATATGGGACATAACAGGGATTAAACTGATGAGAATAGTACTACAGAAAATACCACTCATATCGGGTGTGACAGTAAATTGCACGGCGCAGACGCAGTGACCGTGGCGTGGATTCAAACAAAGGGGAGGGAGCCAGCGTTTTTTTAACCATCTCCCCGTTCTTAAAATCAATTTAATAAATGGACCCCAGATTGGGGATGTCACGTAACAGGGATTAAACTGATGAGAATAGTACTACAGAAAATACCACTCATATCGGGTGTGACAGTAAATTGCACAGCGCAGACGCAGTGACTGTGGCGTGGATTCAAACAAAGGGGAGGGAGCCAGCGTTTTTTTAACCATCTCCCTGTTCGAAAAATCAATTTAATAAATGGACCCCAGATTGGGGACGTCACGTAACAGGGATTAAACTGATGAGAATAGTACTACAGAAAATACCACTCATATCGGGTGTGACAGTAAATTGCACGGCGCAGACGCAGTGACCGTGGAGTGGATTCAAACAAAGGGGAGGGAGCCAGCATTTTTTTAACCATCTCCCCGTTCGAAAAATCAATTCATTTCACCTTTCGGGGACCCTTGGTGTTGTACGTGGCTGGGTGGAGGAAGAAACCTTCAATGACATCTACGGGACATGGCTAGCTTGGTATCCAACCTTGTGCAAATGGAAAGTTTGCGGTTGGACAAATGGACTGTTTGCGGTTGTTTGTGGTGCATTAAAAGGGGAGTTTGGTCTGTCAATGTCTGTGAAGCGGGCGTAACCCTTACACTACCTGATCGATACAACATCATACCTGATCGTATACACACACTGGATGTTTTAAACCACGTTGTTCAAAAAAATTTAGGATTGTTAGGTGATTTATGCCCTTTATGGATTAAAATCCAACTCTGCGTCAACTATGTACTTTTCCATGGGAGTTTTGCCGTGGATCCCCCTCCGGCATGCCACAGTGCAGGTGTTAGTCCCCTTGAAACAACTTTTCCATCACTACTGTGGCTAGAAAGAGTCAGTGGGTTTTAAAATTCGCCTGCCTATTGAAGTCAATGGCGGTTCGCCCGTTTGCAAACATTTGTAGAAGTTTGCGTTTGCCGTTCGCGAACGGAAAATTTTATGTTCGCGACTTCTCTAATTGCAAGCTGATGTCCCTGAACTAGCCTGTCAGTATCATGATTAGAGTGGGGTTGCAGGCAGCATGCACAGGGTCACATCGCAAGCTACCTGCCTTGCTGTGCTGTCACTATGATAATGACAGCATTGCAGGGATGCCAGGGCCACCGCTTGCAATGTGTCTGTGTAGTTTAGCTGACATTGTGCGCGCCAGCCAGCCCCAGTGTGGCACTTCACTTGGAAGTGTCAAACTCTCCCAGGCAGCCTAGGGATGGAGTGGCAGCAATGTGAGAGATCTCACACACTTGAGCGGCCTAGCCCCATCCACAGTAAGTCCAGACTGTCCAGTCAGTGGAGCGCAGCAGAGATGGCACTCACAGTAAGTCCCTGACACTGCACACACACATACCTACAGCCCCAGAAGTGTCAGACAGTCCGGACTAAGCAGCGCAGCTGGCAGTAGGTGCATTGGCCTGCGCTGGCTGCAAGTGCTTAAACAATAGCTGGTCTCCACCGGCCCACTGCACATGAAAAGACATGCGGCCCACTGGGAAGGTTCCAGTACAACACATTGCCAATCCACCCCTCTAAGTAGTGATATGATGTTCCCCTTCTGACTCCTGAATTCAACTGTATTGCCATCCTCAGGCAACTGGAGTAAGAGGAAAGAAAGTGGCAGCTAGTGTTGGAGGGGCCTAGAGGAGCACTTTTTTGGTAGGTATGTTGTGCTGCTGGGGCAGTATTTTGTGATGCACTGTATTATTTGGCTCTGCTGGGGTGGTATAATATGCCACAATATGGTATTGATTTTCAGAATTCAACTTGAATAAGTGTTTATCATCTCTCAGGAGTCCAGAATATGAAACCAAGCCATCAGACAGATCCTCTGGTGGATTTCACTGTGATGGAGAAAAACTGGTTGAACATTTTTATTAACAGAAAATTGGAAACATTTGTATCCCAAACTAAGGGTAGTTTTACACTAGCGTTATTCTTTTCCGGCATTGAGTTCCATCCTAGGGGTTCAATACCGGAAAAGAACTGATCAGTTTTATCCTAATGCATTCTGAATGGAGATAAATCTGATCAGGATGCATCAGGATGTCTTCAGTTCAGTCTTTTTGCCTTTTCAGGATGGAGATAATACCGCAGCATGCTGCGGTTTTATCTCTGTCCAAAATTCCTGGAACACTTGCCGGAATGCCGGATCTGGCATTTTTTCCCATTGAAATGCATAAATGCCGGATTCGGCCCGAGTGTTCTGGCAAAACGGATCCGGCATTATGGTCTGCGCATGCTCAGACTGCAAAAAAATTGAAAAAACATAAATGCCGGATCCGTTTTTCCGGATGACACTGGAGAGACGGATCCGGCATTTCAATGCATTTGTCATACGAATGAGGATCCTGATTCGCCTGACAAATGCCGTCAGTTTGCATACGTTTTGACGGATCCGGCAGGCAGTTCCAACAACGGAACTGCCTGCCGGAATCCTCTGCCGCAAGTGTGAAAGTACAATCCAACAATAAATAATGCACTAAAATGAGTCCATAGCCTTTAATAAACAAAGCTAATACATAACTCTCCCTACAGACTCAAGATCACAATTGTTACAAAATACAAAAAAAGTCGTAGCAGCATGACGTAGCCGCGGTACGTAGGTTCGTGGGTGTGCCGCGCGTTTGCTTAGGTGCCCCCCTTACTTGTCTGCCTCATCCCTCACCCTTGGCGTCCGGCTGGCCTTGTACCCCACGCTGAATACGACATGCCGTGGGTCCGGCATTTGCACGGCTTTCGACAGGGGGCCTAGGTGCATGCCACGAGGAGACCGGTGAAGCGTGATGCAGCAGCGGGATGGAGTGATCCGTGTTAGAAGATGAAGGGCATGGGCCCCATGTTGGATCAGCGCTGGGAAATCGGGGCCATATAGGTCCTTGCTGTCGCCTACCTCTGACCTCTTAGGTGGATGCTGGTGGAGGTTCTCTGCGTTCCTGCTTCATTTTACCAGGCGAAGTCGCCTCACGACAAACGCGGACACGTGGGGGCCGCACTGTCTGCAGATGGATGCCGTCTGTTTCTGTTCGGCAAGCTGAAGATTGGCGAGAGTGTGTCAGCCTACGAGTGTTATTAACATGCATAACTCACTGCTACATACCCTTGCATTATGTGGGTCAGCATATTGTAATAGGTTGTTTGGTCCTTTGTGGGCCATACATTTTTGTCATACTTCTGTGGGGTCAGTGTATATGTGCACAAAAATGTCGATTATGAACCCCTGGAACATCGGATTGATACAGACGGGAGATTCGTCTTTCTCTTTGGCCGATGGAATGGCCGGAATTGTATAATGGATTTTTTGTACATCCCCCCTCCATTCCCCATGAGAGTCCTGAAGCAACTGGCCACGTTCGTATATTTATTATATCATACACACTTATATAGCGCTACTAATGCCACAGTGCTTTACAGACATTATCATCCAACTGTCCCCAATGGGGCTCACAATCTAAGGTCCCTATCAGTACGTCTTTGGAGTGTGGGAGGAAACCGGAGTACCCGGAGGAAACCCACGCAAACACGGGGAGAACATACAAACTCCATGCAGATGTTGCCCTTGGATTCGAACCAAGGCACCAGTGCTAACCACTGAGCCACCATGCTGCCCGTTATATAGCAGAGAGCGGTGTCCGGTTTTAGTATCCAGGGACTTTAATTGTGTGCTAGACCCTGAACTGGACAGAATATCCAATGTTGCAAAATATAATCAGGGAAAGCACTCATTACTCCGAGGGTTCTGTCAAGAAACAGGGCTAATGGATATCTGGCGGGCATTGTATGGCAATAGACAGGCTTTCTCATGCAAGACATCTCATGCAAGACATACAATGCCATGTCCAGAATTTATATTGCCCTGCCAAATAGTGAGATGATCGCCCTAATCTTGAAAATGAAATATGCGATCGCCGGGAGTCTTACTGATGAAGGTATAGACTCCCGAAACGTGTTTAAGAAAGCTGAGGATTACCGGAATATTCACTACTCGCAATAGAGTAGGAGAAACACTGTGAACGCGCTTGAAAGAAAGTTTGCGATCACGTGACCGCTTACGTCACTCTCCAGACGCACGAACCACGCCCCCCAGCGTCCTTGGCAACACGAGGCACGCCGCCGACTCCTGAGAATCGGACTGGATCGCAACAGCCTCCCAGGAACAGTAGACTACCATCAGAGGACCCAAGAGAACAAACGTCGGGAAGGGTAAGTGATCTCTGTAGCCAGAGACAGTGCGGGACGCCGCACCTAACCCTGGGTTCACACCTGAGCGTTTTACAGCGCGTTCAAACGCGCTGTAAAACGCTTAAGACATGAAAACCAATGCTTCCCTATGGGAAGGGTTCACACCTGGGCGTTTTACAGCACGTACGAACGCGCTGTAAAACGCCCGACGCTCAAACAAGTACTTGAGCTTCTTTGGGGCGTTTTGATGCGCGTTTGTGGCCATAGGACACTGCAGTCAATGACACAAACGCGCGTCAAACGCGCGTTTACTATTACAAAAAACGCGCATAAAAACGTGCGACAAAAACGCGCGTAAAACGCGCATTTGAGGAACGCTCAGGTGTGAACCCAGGGTTAGGCACAGAGCACCCCTTTCCTCCACAGCGCAATATATGGAACATAACTACCAACAGCCATAAATTGTTACATTTGCAAACTACACTTTGAAAAGACGCACCATTGATCCTCTGCTGAGCGGCAATTTATCTACACTATATCCCATAAACGGAGCTACAATTGCACAAAGGGGCAATATTGGACAAAAATCCTCTTTATAGCGATTATGAAAGACTATCCCATACATCTTCTACTTGATTTTACCTCTGATCAGTGACCACTATATGTAAACTGTTTATGAAAGACTTTATGAATATTTTTTCTAGGTATTTTTATCTGCTTTTGAAAGACTCTATGAATATTCTTTTTCCAAGGATTTTTATCTAGATATTTTTACCTTTCATCTAGGTATTCTACATATTTTATATATTTTTTTTATCCACCATTTTTCCTAGGACATTTTTTCCAGGACATCCATCACCTCTCATCCAGTGGTGATCATTTATCACTCCAGAATTTCTTCATTTTTTATTTATTAAAAGGGACTATTTTTATACACTTTTTACATATATCTACCAGACCTTACAAACACTAGAATATAAATAAATCATTACCATGTACCCAAATAAGAGTGTGCCTGCTTATCCTTTATCCTTTTGTAATCTTATGCCTCTGACTGGGTGAGTCAGATCAAGCAGCTTTGCACCTCTACCATTTACCTGAGCAGTAGAGCCGTCTATTCCACTTCTTTACTGTTAGTTTTCTGTTACACGTTCTATGGGAAATGGGAAAAAAATTTGGGTTTCACAAATCTATACCAGACTACAAAAGGATTTAAGCACGGTTACTAAATTTAAAAGTGTTGGTAAATGTGTTGGGAAGCGGATTTAGGGTTAGGTAACTCACTCCAGTGGCGTGAAGTATATCAAAACTTTAAGAAGGCCTCCCTCTCGCGCCAACATCGGCTGACACAATTCAAAATCGTACACCGGCTATATCATACTCCGTGACTCCTCTCTAAAATGTACAGGAATAAAGAAAAATAATTTGTTTATTCTAGATGGATGGAGGGAGACTAGTATCTATGCTAGTTCTTAATTTTTATTTTTATTTTTTATTTTACCTGCTTGCTGGCCTATCAGGCTAATGCGCCATGCTAATGTTCTAGCATTATGTATGTTATTGTGATGGTACATTTTGAGATGTAATATGTACACGCAATATGCTATTTTTTTATTTTATATTTGTATATTGTCTTCCCTCTGAGAAAATAATAAAGAAGTTTATAACAAAAAATAAATAAATACTAAATAAGAAATGTTCAATAATTTTTTGTTTCATTTAAGAGTATTTTTTGTCCATAATCATAAAAAAAATTAAGACAACCTTATTACAGATTAAAATCTGAATACTCTTTAAAATCACTGTATATCTGGTTTGCTGAAAAAAGAGCAGATTGTATCACCATCAACGGTCATGCAGTGCTCTCTCACCAAGACTCTACAGCTGCAAGCACAAGTGCCAGGAAAACTGCAGAGATACTTAATTTATATGGAAGTGGTTATTGAAGCAAACAGCTAAATAATGTTCATCATTCTGTAATTTGAGTGTTTTCACATTGGAAGCCACTTGTTATTCAGAGACTAAAGGCACATAATTGAAGCTGCTCATTGTACATTTACAGTGTACACTTACAGTGAAGAGTAAATAATATAATAATGTCCATGTTTATTGCATCTTCCTCTATGCTGTGACTTTTTTCAGCTGAAGGGCAGGCAGGAATTATACAAAAATTGTCCAGGTTTTGAGCTTGAGTCACTGTGTCATTTAGCTTAATGCACGTAACTTATATGGGACTTTCTATGGGCATAAAGTGCACTGTGTAATTGGTTGGAGAAAGGCCACGTATGGGAATTTCTAAATCTGCCGCTAAATCAATGCAATAAAAGCTATCATGCCGTTTTTAGTAGAGGGATTTTGTGAATTAATACTTTGAAGGTTAGCCGAATGAGAGATAAAACTAGGAAAGCCAGGTCCAAGTTAATTTTCCAACAAGGAAATGGAGGGGAAATGGTTTTGTAGGTTTGAAGCGCTAAAACATCAAATGAAGAATTCTCCAATTTTTTAAAAATGTTTATAGTGTGTTTTTATATCTGATGTCATTGTTTCTATATACTGTATTTTTGTCCTATAAAATGCACCTACCTTAGATTTTAGAGAAGGAAAATAATAAAAAATGTTTTTCGTCAATGTTTATCAGAACTCATCTCATACCCCCAATGTTAATTAGACCTCAGCTCAAACCCCCAATCAGACCTTTGATCAGACTCCCAATCAGACCTCAGCTCAGACAAAGAAATTAAATAAATCAAATTATCTCTCTTGCTCCAGGTGCCGCAGTCACTCGGGACTGTGCTTTGACCCAATGTCACACAGTGTGAGCTCACAGAGGGCACCTACCTCCTCATGCTGTGCGCAGGTAACACCACAGCATGCAGCACCGGCAGGAGAAGATCAGGGAGTGGTGAGTACTGCCACCACAATAAGCTCTGTATTGACCGCTCCCCGATACTACTGTACTAACGTATGCTTTAATAATGGAAACGCTCATTAGTATTCGGCCTATAAGACTCACTCTTATAGGGTGAAAAATACAGTAAGTGGTCTATGTAATCTAAAACATGGTGAAATGATATCAGCGCAACCTTTGCCAAGGGACAGGTATAACTACCCTACGCGTATCGCCAGAAACCCAGCTTAGTTAGGGGTGTGTGATCAATGGGGTATTAAGCCCTTTTTACACATGATGGTACGAATAACACAATTATCAAATCATAAAGTAAATATATTCAGCTGACTTGGTGGCCGCCTACCTGGAGGACAGTATCTAAAATATGTGCTGGTGTGTAATCGTGGCTGCATGCGTCCAGGACATCACAGTAGGCACTTAGTGTGTCACACAGCAGGCGCATCATAATATATGCACTTCAAATATTGCACTGAGCATGCGCCCATCATCTAACCCTTTTGCTACCAGCGCTGTGCATATATGGTGCTGGAGCAATGAATAAACTGGCACCTGCTCACACATGATACAGTCACACACAAAGGCGATCCACAGTGAAGTGGATAGAGCAAGCTCTTCTTCAGTCTCCCTGTCCTAAAAATCCATTATCTATATGTTTGCCAGATAGAGGACATAGGAGATATCAAACTGAGAAGAAAAGATACACCAGGTGATCTCAGCAATTTGATTGTCTGCAGCGGTCCCACTTGTCTGCAGCTGTCCCACTTGTCTCAGACCCCTCCAGAGGGGCAGGAGAAAGAAGCGAGACATGGCCTTGCCCACAGAGCTGTTTGCAGGTCTCAGAGTCCAGCGAACTCAGTCACACACAATGGCGATCCGCAGTAGAGTATGTCAATACATGGTGTGGACAGAGCAAGCTCTTTTCTATTCTCCCTGTTCAAAAAATCCATTAGATATATGGTCGTCAGATAGGGGACGAAGGAGAATTAAAACTTAGACAAACAGATACTACAGGTGATCTCACAAATTGTATTGTTTCCAAATGTCCCACTATTCCCAGCTTAGCCCCCTCCAGAGGGGCAGGAGAAAGAAACGAGACATGGCCAGTGGGCGCCATGGTCGGAGGGTCTCTGCTGTTTCAATGATGCTGATCGGAGTCATTAAAGCCTTTAGATGCTATGATCGAGTGTGATCACGGCATTTAAACAGTGAAAAACCCGGAAGCGCATGCTTACGGGTTATTACTGCCATCCCCATGCCACTAATGGGGATGCCGGAAATTTACTTTAATAGGCTTGGTCTATCTGAATAGACCCAGTGTATTAGAGCTGCAATTCTTAAGTTGGCCAGGTGTCAGATCAACATAAAAAATCAGGATTGTGCATACAGAGACATCACTCGCTGCCACAGCAGAGCAGTGGGTGATGGGGAGGGAGGGGGGCCCATCGGGGACTGAAAAGGCACAGCAGCCCCCGATGGGAGAGGGAGGGAGCTCCCTCTTAACCTTTTCCATACAGCGGTCCCTACGGACCGCGGTATGGAAGGGGTTAAATGCATGGCATCTGTGTTCTATCTTCTGAAAATCCAGTTTATTTGGTATGCAAATGAGCCAGTAAGGTGCCCAGAGGGCCGTCATTCTTGCAGGAAAGGATCCCAGGCACGCCTCCTGCCACAATGTGTCCACCCACTCCTCCTACATCACATTCAAGCCATAACTCTGCCCCCCTTTTCTCTGCTCCTAGCATAAGGGTGGGCTTGTTCACTAGCATGAGGCATGCCGGGTATCCTTCTTGCAAGAGTGATGCCCCTCTGGGTACCTTGCTGGCTCATTTGCATAACAAAAAAATTGATTTTCAGAAGATAGAAAACATCTATTGCTTAAACAAAGGCACTAAGTGCTATTAGGCTATGGTTTTACTTCAAAAGCAAATATCCTGGTGACAGATTTCCTTTAATGGATAAAGTTGACATTATGTATGCGCCAAATAGACCGTAACTGCTAGCAATAATCAAGGTATTGAAATATTGTAATGGTTAAAAGCTGGCGCTACACGTGCTTCCCCTTATGGTCCATCTCATCTCAAGTCACTCCACAGTATATACAAATAGATAACATACCAGGCCAAAGACATATAATATAGTATGTATATATATATATATATATATATGAAAAAAAGAAGGAAAATCCAGCTTCCCATACAAAACGTTTTCTTTATTTCTTCAGCGGTTAAAACATATTCAAGAAACCAATAGTCTACGTGTTTCGGACAATAAAATTTCAGTCCTTAATCATGACATACATAGTGAGAAAAGAAAAAAACACTTCCTTTTAAGACAAGGAAAACACCTGGTGCTGATTAATTAACATCTATCACCTGCTAGTGAAAGGGGGGGAAATAAATCAGCAAAGACAACCCATTTGTCAATTGAAAGGGCTAAAAACAGTTACAATTATTTATACTGTAAAACCAAGTCATGTCTTTTGTTCAAACCATTGGTTGCGCAACTTCCCAGGCTGAACATCCAAAATGCTTCTCTGCTCAGGAGCTTGTGCCTATGTTCTCCTCCTCTGATAGGGCGTGACACCTTCTCTATTCCCTGGGTGCTGCACGTGTGAGGACATGGAGCAAGGAACTCTGGGAAGGTGGGATCAGCCCTGCGATGTCACAGCTTTATAAATAGCCTCAGCCATCTTGGATTCTGCCATTTTCCAGTGTACTTAGTGCAGGGAGAAACGTCAGCAGGCGCTAGGGACAGTGCTAGGAAACGCTTTATTGTGCTAAAAAAAAAACGATTTACAAATGCAGGAAAAGATTATTCAAGGTGTAGGGAAAGGATAGGGAGCAATCATTCCACAGAACAGGGTTCAGTAGATGAGGTTACAGCCTGGGTAATAGGAACAATCCTATCACACCTTGCTGCACTGACTGGGGATGCAAATTGCCTTTATACAGCTCTGTAATTCCATCAAACCGTTCTTGTTATTGGCGTGCAAGTGCTGTTTGATACAGCCATTAACAGGGTTTATTGCAAGCAAATATTTCTACGTCTTAATTGCTCTTGTGCGGTGCAGTTATATGTTCTAAATCATTTTTGGCTTGTATGAGTAGGAAAAAAGGGCGTATTAGCCATTGTGTGGGGAACTGCGAAAATTACAGCCCTTTTTGGTGTATATTAGTGGCAAAAGAAAAATATATTTGCTGATCAGCGGTGCAGTTATATGTTCTAAAACCCTTTTTGTCGTGCATTAGTGGCAAAAAATATATATATTTGCCATTCAGCTGTGCAGTTATATGTTGTAAAGCCCTTTTTGCCATGTATTAGTGGCAAAATAAAAATATATTTGCCGTTTATCGGTGCAAGTATATGTTCTAGAGCATTCTGTGGCGTGTATAAGTGGGAAAAAATGGCCTATTTGCGGTTCAACAGTGCAGTTATATGTTCTAAAGCCCTTTTTGTTGTGTAATAGTGGCAAAATAAAAATATATTTGCCGTTCAGCGGTGCAGTTATATGTATTAAAGTCCTTTTTGCTGTGTATTAATGACAAAATAAAATATATATTTGCCGTTCAGAGATGCAGTTATATGTTCTAAAGTCCTTTTTTTGTGTATTAGTGGGAAAAAAGGGGCTTATTAGCCGTTGTGTGGTGAAGTGAGAAAATTACAGACTTTTTTGGGGTGTTTTTATTTATTTGATCTAACATTATGTCAGACAGAGAAGTGCCAGAGGCCTTAATGTTTCCGGCGCATCAGAGTAAGGGGCCGTGGCAGCAAGGGTCACTTTGAAAGGCCTGAGCTCCCAGTGTCAGCTAGCGGTCGTGTCTTGACCAGCAACCCAGCGGTTCTGGAATGGTTAACTCGGTCTTCAACTTCGTCGCAAGTGACATCAGACATCCCCAGCCAAGAGTCGGTGGGTTCTTCAGACACAACCCTTAGTTGGCATGGCCCGGGAGCAGGCCCTGTGCCCTCACCTGTCCTCCACCTGCCTCTGTCCTTTTCTGTTCCCTCAGCCAAAGAAGTATTGTATGCTGTGGGCTCAGCTCCACTACAGTGAGGACGAGCTACTACAGGACAGTCAGCAGCTCATGCCCAGCCAAGATGTGGAGGAGACATCTGCCACTTCCTACACTAGGCCTGCAAGTTGTGATGAGGAGAGAGGCGTGGGAGCTGATGTTGCGAGCAGTCAGGCTCCTGACCCAAAGACGGTTGAGAAGGACATCAATGATGTGCAGACAGTACTCGATAATGATGATGTACAGTCAGGTACATAAATATTGGGACATCAAAACAATTCTAACATGTTTGGCTCTATACACCACCACAATGGATTTGAAATGAAACACACAAGATGTGCTTTAAATGCAGACTGTCAGCTTTAATTTGAAGGTATTTACATCCAAATCAGGTGAATGGTGTAGGAATTATAACAGTTTGCATATGTGCCTCCTACTTGTTAAGGGACCAAAAGTATTGGGACATAATAATCATAAATCACTTTTTAATACTTGGTTGCAAATCTGTGGCAGTCAATTATAGCCTAAAGTCTGTAACCCATAGACATCACCAGATGCTGGGTTTCATCCCTGGTGATGCTCTATCAGGCCTCTATTGCAACTGTCTTCAGTTTCTGCTTGTTCTTGGGGCATTTTCCCTTCAGTTTTGTCTTCAGCAAGTGAAATGCATGCTCAATCGGATCCAGGTCAGGTAATTGACTTGGCCATTGCATAACATTTCACTTCTTTCCCTTAAAAAACTATTTGGTTGCTTTTGCAGTACGCGTTAAGTCATTGCCCATCTGCACTGTGAAGCACCGTTCAATGAGTTCTGAAGCATTTGGCTGAATATGATACTATTGCCCGAAACACTTCAGAATTCATCCTGCTGCTTTTGTTAGCAGTCACGTAATCAATAAATACAAGTCACATAATCAATAAATACAAGAGAACCAGTTCCATTGGCAGCCATACATGCCCACGCCATGACACTACCACCACCATGCTTCAATGATGAGGTGGTATGCTTAGGATCATGAGCAGTTCCTTTCCTTCTCCATACTCTTCTCTTCCCATCACTCTGGTACAAGTTGATCTTGGTCTCATCTGTCCATAGGATGTTGTTCCAGAACTGTGAAGGCTTTTTTAGATGTCGTTTGGCAAACTCTAATCTGCCCTTCCTGTTTTTGAGGCTCACCAATGGTTTACATCTTGTGGTGAACCCTCTGTATTCACTCTGGTGAAGTCTTCTCTTGATTGTTGACTTTGACACACATACACCTACCTACTGGAGAGTGTTCTTGATCTGGCAAACTGTTGTGAAGGGTGTTTTCTTCACTAGGTAAATAATTCTTCGGCCATCCACCACAGTTGTTTTCCGTGGTCTTTTGGTGTTGCTGAGCTCACCGGTGTGTTTCTTCTTTTTTTTTTTTTTTTTTTTTTTTATAAACAATTTTTATTGATTTTTGAAAAAAGAAAGAAAAGAAACAAAAAGAAACTTTTACAGTACATTACTGAGCAATCATGAGACTTCCTGACGCAGCAGGAGAGAACATGAGGAAAGGCAACTATGACTCGTTACATCAGAGATCACAATCCATGAGTCCTGTGTAGAGTGATACAGTAAGACGCTACAACAACATCACTACATTTCAATGCGTAGAAAGATAGGAGTAGGAATACTTCTGGAAGTTGGGAGCGTGGTCATGTTTAAAGAGAAACCTATTAGGAGAAGTTTCTATATTTCCTCCAAGCTGACCAAGTGGTTAAGAATTTTTTTCTAGTACCCAATTCCCAGTTTGACAACTCCTCTAAACGATATAATTGATCAACTCTATTAATCCATTGGTCTAAGGAGGGTATGTCAGGTGAACGCCATTTGGTGGGGATCAAAAGACGTGCGGCAGATAGTAGGAAATTAAGTAAGCCAACACGGTTGTCGAGTCTAGTTATCCCTAAAGATAGTAGAGCGAGATCTGGTGAACAGGGAGCCCTCGTACCGCAGATGGAGTTACTAAGTTGGAAGATCTGATTCCACCATACTAGAAGAGGGGGGCAGTTCCACCAAACATGCATGAAGGTACCTTTTTCTGAGCCACATCTCCAACACCGGTCTGTGGCGTCTGGATATATAGAGGCTATTTTATCAGGCGTTTTGTACCACCTTGTCAAGATTTTGTACCCGTTCTCCTGAACCCGAACACACCTCGATATTTTATGCGGAGCGATGAGCATGGAGTCAATTTCTTTTTCAGAATTTTTTTTATCCAGGTCTCTTTCCCAGTATCCTATGAACGCGGGCTTAGCTTTGATGCTGGGGTCAATAAGCTTTTTGTAGAGAAAAGAAATCAATTTGGGGGGGTATTTGTCAATAGATATCAAATTTTCAAACCAACCGGCTAGGCGCTTCTCGGGTAAAGATCGAGCGTGAGTAAGTAACTCCGATTTAAGATAGTTAATGGTGAGAAAGCCAGAGGGGGCGGGTTCTAAGATGGAGGTTAAATCTGCATCTGGGGGGACGCACCCATCTTTGTCTAAGATTTCTGTTATGAGGGCTGTAGAATTTCTTAGATGAAGAGGAAGGGAAGATCTGAGATCTGAAGGGGCTAATGAGCATATATCTTTAATTTGAAGGAAGGGAGATAAGGAAAGCACGTCGCTATATTTGGAGGAGAACCAATTCCAAATTTTTATGGTGGTGCTAATCACAGGATTAGACATCCTAGGAAGAGGAGTAAGGGGTTTCCCAGACAAAATGAGAGATCTAAGGGTGGAATTGAAATTAGCGTTTTCCGTGATGATCCATAATTTGTTGGGAGGAAGGCGAATCCAATCAATAACTCTATTTAGGTGAATAGCTTTCATATAAAGCTCCGGATTAGGAAGGCCTATTCCCCCATGACGTTTAGATTTGGTAAGGGTGGATATTGAGATTCTGGGTCTTTTCTTTTCCCATAAGAAACGGCTTATAAGTGAGTTGAGTTTCCTGAAGAAGGTACGGGGGACCCCTATAGGAAGAACCTGGAGAAGATATGTAAGTCTAGGGATTACTAGAGACATCACCATATTTTTTCTCCCAAACCAAGAGAGAAAGTGTCCGTCCAGTGAATCCAATTGAGCGGCGATAGAGGTCAGAAGGGGGGTATAGTTTAAATGAAACAGGTCTGGAAGATGAGCATTAATTCTGATTCCTAAATATGTGATAGATTGGGTGGACCAATTAAAAGGCGAGTCTGTTTGGAGTTGCTTGATAGCCGAGGAGGATAAACCTGTATGTAGAATCTGTGACTTGTGGGGGTTGATTTTAAAGTTGGAGAAAGAACTAAAGATGTCGAGTGTTTGGAGAATCTTGGGCATGGAAGAGATAGGGTTAGTTGTTAGCACTAGGAGATCGTCTGCGAAAGCAGCTAGTTTGCATTCATGGGGACCTATTCTTAATCCATGGATGGAGTTTTCTTGTCTTAGAGCCTGTAAGAGGGTTTCCATGACTAAAACGAAAATAAGGGGGGAGAGAGGGCAACCCTGACGCGTTCCATTATTAATTTGAAAGTAGTTAGAGGAGTGATTATTTACTAGGACAGAGGCGGAAGCATTATTATACATGGCAAAAATGGCGTGGATATAGGGGTCGGGGAAATAAATTTTTTCTAGGGTGAGCTTGATATAGGGCCAGTCAATCCTATCGAACGCTTTTTCAGCGTCAGTACCCAAGAGTACTAGAGGTAATTTTTTGTTAGATGCAAAGTAAAGGGCGTCCAATATTTTGGTGGTGTTGTCCTTTCCTTCTCTCCCTTTAATAAATCCCACTTGGTCAGGATGTATCAGACCTGGAAGAATAGACTGGATTCTAGATGCAAGCATTGTAGCTAGAATTTTCAGGTCAATGTTCAGAAGGGAGATAGGTCTGTAGTTAGCGCAGATAGTTGGGTCTTTTCCCTCTTTAGGGATAATCGTTATTACAGCTCTTGTCATATCTGAGGAAAGGGGGAGGTTTAAAAGGGCCTGATTAAAAACTCGAATAAGATAAGGAGCTAGTGTATTACAGAAAGCTGAGTAATAGGTCGTTGGGAGTCTGTCAGGGCCTGGGCATTTGTTTTTTGGGGAAGATTTTAAAGCTTTCGTAAATTCTATGAGGTCAAAAGGTTTTGAGATATCTAGTCTTTGTGAGTCAGGATAGGGATGGCAGTTTCAGGGTATCTAAAAAGGATTTAGCTTGAAGAGGGGAACCAGTAGGTGGGGGAAGATTATAAAGATCTTTATAGAAGAGTCTGAATTGTTCAGCTATGGAGTCTGGGGAGAAAAGTTGTTGTCCTTGGGATGATTTAATTGACGTAACGTATCTGGCGTTTTTTCTTCTCTTTAAGCGATTCATCATGAATCTGGAGGCCTTATTGCCATGGGCATAGAATTTTTGTTGGGAAGAGAGATAAAATTTAGCTGATCTTTTATTAAGAAGATTTTTAAACTCTGACCTAAGGGAGGAAAGCTCGGAAAGATGAAGGGGATCCAGGGAGTGTTTATGAAGAATTTCTAATGAGTGTATACGGTCTATTAAGGAGGAGATCTGTTTGTCTGCCAATTTCTTCAAGTGGGAACATTTGCTTATGAAATGGCCACGAATGTATGCCTTGTGAGCATCCCATAAGGTTTGAGAGGAAATTTCGGGGGAATCGTTCTCCCCAAAATATTGTTCTAGAAGGGAAGTGAAGTGGGCTAAGTGTCTATCGTCGCTCAATATGGATTCATTTAGTCTCCAATTAGAAGGCTTACCAGAGCCCGGTTGAAGATGGAAGGAACAGAAGACTGGAGCATGGTCGAATATGGTGATGTTTCCAATCCGGGGGTCAGAAGATAGATGTAAGGAATCTTTTGAAACAAAGATGTAGTCAATCCTGCTGTATGAATGACCTGGAGCGGAATAGAAAGTGTAATCATTAGTGGTAGGATTCATGCATCTCCAAACATCCAAGAAGCCTAATAAGTGTAAACGATTTTTCAGTTTTCTAAGAAGTTTGAGAGAGACAGAGGATTTCTTAGAGGAAGAGTCAGAGGGAGGGTGCAAAGCTAAATTAAAGTCACCTGCTAAGATGACGATACCTTCTCTGGTATTTTCCAAAATGTCGAGGACTCCTAGGAGCCAGGGGACCTGATTGTAATTGGGAGCATATACATTCATCAAAGTAAACATTTTATGGCCTATAAGTCCCTTAACTATAAGATATCTCCCCTCAGAGTCCGCAGTATGTGAGGAGTATTGGAAAGGGACATTTTTCTTGAAACCAATGCTGACTCCCCTAGAGGCCGCCCCATCAGAACCACTGTGGAACCAGGTGGGGAATCTAGAATGAGAGAGATCTGGAAATTTCCCTTGTTTGTAGTGAGTTTCTTGAAGGAAAATGATTGAGCAATTCTCCTTCCCCAACAGGGAAAGGACCTGGGACCTTTTAGACGGTGATCTCAAACCCTTCACATTAAAGGAAGATATTTTAAAATCAGTCATGGATTGTCAGGTATAGGGGGACTAGGGAAGATAGCGGCAGCCTCCAGGGAAGTCAGGGGTCCCAAAATCGCTACTTTACGGACCAAAAGAGAGATGTTCCAAGCCTTCAGAATGTACTGTGGTAGAGAATAACAAGGTGTAAACAAACAATAACACCAAAAACAGAGTCGCTGAATGATATATCGTCTAATAAACATTAGCGCAATTATATATATTATAACCGTTGTATCTAAGGGGGAGAGAGGTGTAGACCTCATATATAATAACCTGCTTAGGGAAAACAGTGAGAGTAATTGTAGAGACCCTTAAGAATTAAGAATTAAAGAGGATAGGGGAGAAAAGGGGGACGGAGATTTAGAGAAAGGGAAGGGGGAAAATGGGGTAAGAAAGCAGGAAGGGGGGAAGGAAAGGGAGAAAGGATAGAAGATAAGAAAATAAGAGGTAGAGCAGTTTGTATGGCATCAGAGAACATTAAGCTTATGATATGAACTCAATACTACTGAAAAGACCATGCAATCCTTTTAGGGGTCAGGAGACTGCTTCTTTTCCTAACTCTTTGTTGCTTCGGGGTGCCGGTTTTCTCCCAAGGAGTCATCTTTGGGAGGTCTGGGAGAGCTGCAATATCTGAAACGGAGTCCCAGCAGGCGATATCCAGAGGAGGGGTATCTGTGGAGGAGAAGAAATCTTGAAGGTCGTCAAAAGAGGAGATCCTAAAGAATTTCCCTGAGAAGTTGAAGGAGATCCCAAAGGGGAAAGTCCATCTATATGGAATACGCTTATTCCGGAGCAGGTCAGTGAGCGGCTTCAAAAATTTTCGCTTCTGTAAGGTGACCGGCGCCAAATCTTGATAAATAGAAACCGGATTATTTTCAAACGTAATATTATTTGAGGATCTAGCCGCTGAAAGGATTTTTTCTTTGTCTCCAAAGTTTAGGAGACGGCAAATGATGTCTCTGGGAGGCTCATTACTTTTAGGCTTGGGCCTCAAGGCTCGGTGAGCTCTTTCAATAATCATTTGTGAGAGGTCCTCACTGCCCAGAATCGAGGAAGCTATGGTTTTGATAGCCGGAATGATATCTTCAGTAGCGACAGTTTCAGGGATCCCTCTGAATCGTACATTATTTCTGCGACTACGGTTCTCTTGATCCTCCAGACTTACATAGAGGGCATTAATATGGTTCTGACATGTGGAAAGGGAGTGCGCCATCGCTGCACTATGCTCTAGTGCGGCTGCTTGTGTGGTTTCCAAAGCTTCTACTCTGTGGCCTACATGGAGAATCTCCTGCGTCAGGCCTGCCAATTCCTGCTTCAGAGGAAGTAACGCTTCTGCCAGAGCTTGCTTTATGAATCTCCTGGACACCGGTAGGTCCCGGGATGTGTTCACTTCTCCGGTCTCGCTTTCTCCCTCTGACTGACCTTCATCTCCGCCGTCTGGAGCGCGGTCACTCGTCAGCGCCATCTTGGATTCCTTAGCTTCCGCGCCTGTAGTCTGTTTTTTCAGGTATTTAGCCATTCCCGAGTTCGGGTTTACGGCTTTAGGGATGGCACCCGCATCAAGGGGTTTCTGCCCTCCTATTTTGACCATGATTCGGGTCTCTGGGGCTTACGTTAGCTAAAATCCCAGCAGGTCTGTGAACGGAGCTCAGCGAGGCACAGCCATTCAGCTCCGGCGCTAGCTCCGCCCCCCGTGTTTCTTCTTTTTAAGAATATTCCAAACAGTTGTTTTGTCCACGCCTAATGTTTTTTCTATCTCTCTGATGGGTTTGTTTTGTTTTTTTCAGCCTAATGATGGCTTGCTTCACTGATAGTGACAGCTCTTTGGATATCATCTTGAGAGTTGACAACAATAGATTCCAAATGCAAATAGCACACTTGAAATGAACCCTGGACCTTTCATCTACCCATTGTAATTGGGATAATGAGGGAATAACACACATCTGGCCATGGGACAGCCAAGAAGCCAATTGTCCCATTACTTTTGGTCCCTTAAGTGGGAGGCACATATGCAAATTGTTGTAATTCCTACACTGTTCACTTGATTTGGATGTAAATACCCTCAATTTAAAGCTGACAGTCTGCAGTTAAAGCACATCTTGTTAGTTTCGTTTCAAATCCATTGTGGTGGCGTATAGAGCCAAAAATTTTAGAATTGTGTTGATGTCCCAATATTTATGGACCTAACTGTAGCTGATTGCACTTGGGAGCCGGTTGATGAAGGGGCTTTATCATCATCAAGAGAAGAGGGTTGCAGCTTGCCCGTGAGGCAGCGGTGGAGCCAGTAAGTCGCTAGCGTGGCCGCAAGTCAGCAGGGTGGCAGCAGTGTAAGGTCAGTAGCCAAATGTGCCTGGGGTAGACCACTCGCTTCGCCTAGCTGCCTGGGAAGTAGCAGTGCATCGGCTCGCGGAGGCAGCAGCGGTAGCAGTCAGTCAGTATGTAGTGTTGGGGATAAAATCACCTTCTCAGCGGTGTGGTAGCTTTTTGTTAAGCTGCCGGGGGAGGTGAACATGGCCATATGTAGAATCTGTGGGCAGAAAGTGAAGCGTGGCCAGGGTGCCAATGTTGTCATTACGGCTCTGCGTCAAGATATGCAGCTTCACCATAAAGTTGCCTGGGAGTACCATGGCTCCGATGTGGTGGTCTAGCTTTCTGCAGCAACCGTTGTATCACCCAGCGGCACGCAGCCGATTTCAGGCAGTCAAGGATCCACCACCTCAACCAAAGGAAGCTGTCTGTCCTTCCCATCATCTACTGGTCCTGACGCTCCTGCTCCTCGTCCTCCTGCTCCTTGTCAGTCATTCCGTCAGCAATCGATCACCAAAGCGATTGCCAAGAGACAACAGTATGCATGCATGCATCAAACAGCACAGAAGCTGAATGTGGTCCTGGCCAAGTTACTGGTGCTGCAGTCCCTACCTTTTCAAGTGTTGGACTCTGCACCTTTCGGAGATCTGATGGCTTGTGCCGAGCCGAGTTGGAGAGTCCCAAGCCGTCATTTGTTTGCCAAAAAATCAGTACCAGCCCTTCACACACATGTAGAACAGAAGGTGGGCTAGTCCTTGAGCCTGTCGGTGTCTGCCAAAGTTCACGGCAGCACAGACGTGTGGAGCTATAACTACGGTCAGGGACAATACATGTCCTTTAAGGCCACTGAATGAATCTGGTTCCTGCACAGCCACATCAGCAATTCTGCCAGGTGACGCCGCTTCCGCCTCCATGTTCTCACGCCATTGGTCTTGTGACAATGTCCGCCTCTGCCTCCTCATCCTCCACGGTGTCCTCAGCCTCCATTTCAGGGACAATTCACAGTGCCCTTTCAGCATACCACATGTGCAGGGCACGGCGGTATCACGCTGTTCTGCACCTCATTTGCCTGGGCGAACACAATCACACAGGGGAGGAACTGCTCTGTGTCCTTTATCAAGCGGTTCCTGAAGCCTTCCACACATCTGCAAGACATCCTAAAAATGGCCAGGAAACTTTGCATGCACGTCAGCCACTCGTGCACCACAAAGCACACCCTCCTTGAGCTGCAGCGGCAGAACGGCATCCCCCCAACATAGGCAGATATGCAACGTTTCCACCCGTTGGATTCCACCCTCCATATGTTGGACCGACTGTACGAACAGAGAAAGGCCATAAAGAGATCAACTTTGATGTCAGCCAATGGCAGCTCATGCATATCACCTGTTGTTTGCTCAGGCCCTTTGAGGAGGCCACATTATTTGTCAATCACCAGGACTACGGGATGAACAGTGTCATTCCACTGCTTCATGTCCTGGAACAGATGCTGGTAAATCTGACTTGTCAGGGGACTGGAGATGTGGCGTCTACATCTCAAGGCCACATGAGCCCTGTGGGGGCTGAACTGGAGGAGGACATTGGAGGACATTGGAGCACAAGCAATGTGTAGCGAAATGGGTGGTTTTAACACACAGGTGACAGGAGAGGAGGAGCAGGAGCAGCCAGAGGAGCTACAGGGCGATTAAGAAGACAAGGCAGAGGACCCAGACACACTGTTGCAGTATGCAGTGGAGATGGAAGCAGGGAGTTCCTCCGAGTCACTTGCACAAATGGCCCGATGCACACTCACTTGCTTGTGTAGTGACAGCCGAATTGTCAACATTCGGCAGAGGGATGACTTCTGGCTCTCCACCTTCATGGACCCTCGCTACCGGTACAAAATGGGGGCCTTTTTTTACACCCACTGAGAGGAAGGACAAACTGAACTACTATAGAGACATCCTATGTAGTCAGTTGGCCGCTGCCTATCTGCACCATCGTCCATCCTATTGCAGATCTGATTGGGAGGGCCCTCTGGACTCACGTTCCACTGCCATGGCTGCTGGGGAGGGGTGGGGTGGCAGGAGCAGTACCAGCTCCATCAGCAGCAGCCTGAGTCTAGAGTCGCTGATGAGCAGCTTTCTTCACCCGCCTAGTGAAGAAACTACTCACCAACAGCTAGACACAGAGCAGAACCTGAACTAGCAGGTGGTGGCATACTTGGAGTGCACCTTGCCACCCGTCATTGAAGATCTGCTGGACTACTGGGCATCCAAACTGGATTTGTGGACGCAACTGGCTGAATTTACCCTGGAAAAGCTGTCCTGCCCAGCCAGTAGTGTGGCATCAGGGTGGCTGGGGCCATAGTTACCCCAAGAAGAACTCGCCTGTCTAAAATGTTGAGAGAATGACCTTTGTCAAAATGAATCAGGAGTGGATCAGACAGTATTTTTCACCCACCAATGCCTGATGCATGAGACTAGATCATCCATGGTGCCACACCAACACTTTGACAAAAGAGACCGGTTTCTTCTGGTTACCTGCCTCAGCTACTATTCTGATGCTGCCACCCGTCTGATGCCACACATCTGATGCCAAATGCTCTATCTTTCACCCACCATCTTCAGCTGGTACTCGTATTACCACCCATCTCCCCACTCTTTCACCCGGTCACCCTGTGGTCTCCTGATGCTGCTGCCACCTCCACACTATCTCACCTTCCCACTCTGTGGTCTCCTCATGCTGCTGCCACCTCCACACTATGTCACCTTGCCACTCTGTGGTCTTCTGATGCTGCTGCCACCTCCACACTATGTCACTGTGCCTCTCTGTGGCCTCCTGATGCTGCCGCCACCTCCACACTGTCATTGTGTCACTCTGTGGCCTCCTCCTGATGCTGCTGCTGCCACCTCCACACTGTCATTGTGCCACTCTGTGTCCTCCTGATGCTGCTGCCACCTCCACACTATGTCACCTTGCCACTCTGTGGCCTCCTGATGCTGCTTCCACCTCCACACCCTGTCATTGTGCTGCTGTGTGGCCTCCTGACTGATCCTGCCGCCATCTCCACACTGTCATTGTGCCACTCTGTGGCCTTCTCCTGATGCTGCTGACACCTCCAGACTCTGATATTGGGCCACTCTGTAGTCTCCTCATGCTGCTTCCTCTTCACAACTATGTGATAGCGCCGCTCTGTGGACTTCTCATTCTGTTCCCACCCTCCCCACTTCATGACTGGGCCACTATTTTGCCTTTCGGCCTGGCTGACATCATAATTAATTTGACTAGGATGCAAAACGGATCCTGTCTGTGTAGCAGCTGTAAGGCCTGTATTGTCCCATGAGAATTAGCTTGTGATTTGGTAGCCAAAAGCAGGAGTGGGTACAAAACACAGAAGACATGCAAATATTCCATTCACGTGTCATCTCTGTTTTGGATCCACTCCTGTTTTTTTGGCATTAGCAATACTGATGAATTACTGACCAAATGCTGAAGGCAGATGCTCAACAGACAAGATCCATTTTTTGGGGGTTATTGTTCTGACGGATGAGAGGAAGGGCAAAATAATCAGTGACATCAACACAAACTTACTGCTGACACCCCCTCCACTCTATCGGAGGGCTCTACTTGTATAAGCGTTTAATTGAACAGGTTGTGTAGACATCTATGTGGCATCAGCTACATATTGGAGCTAACATCGACCTGTAATGCTGAGTTCATACTTGAGTTATTTGGTCAGTTTTGTCCCCGTGACTGCTCAAAAAAGTGACGTGTACAGTGATTCTAAGAGCGACGCCTGTCATCTGCATGTACTGTACAGTAATACTGACTCACAGTATTATTTCGCTACCACAGCAGACTCCCTATGCGTGTTACTGCAAGGTACAATGTTCTACTCCACTATAAAGGCTCTCTGCAGCGAGGAAATAGCCTTTTTTTAATGCAATTTGGCGCTAATAAACTCGGATCAAACCAAATTTTTTTGAAAAATGTCGGCGAACCGACCAAATCGAATCTTTGAAAAATTTGCTCATCTCTAATAATAATTTCTAAAAGTCCAAAATATGACCAAATTTTATGCTAAAAATAAGGTCCAAATAACATGCCAACACATAGTAAAAGAACTGAATGAAAGTAGAGTAAATAGACTCAAGGCATACTAGATATTAGAATACAAAAACCCTCAAAGGAAAATATGAAAACTGGCTGAGGGAAAAATACGTGGAAAGGGTGTGGAAAAGTGAGTACGGAATAAAGCCAAGCCAGTAAATAACTGGGAAAGTGAATGTGAATGTGTGAGCACCGACAACCAAAACCTATCAATACACCAGAACAACAAATTAATGTAAATGAAATACAACACAAAAGTGAATAGTAAACAAATAATGAATACAGATGAGAATAAAATAAAAATTATAATTATGTGATTATCGCTAAGATAAGAATCCATTGAATAGAAGTTCCTCATTAATACCAATGGATGCCATATTATTGAAAAAAAAGTTTCAATGTGCCTCACTGCATAATAATTGCGGAGTAATATCAACACATTAGTATTGGTGGTTAGTAGAACTTTTTATTTATTTATTTATTTCTGATGTTCACTTTTGGGGGTCTGATACCCTCTGCAATGCATTACAATACATCTGTATTGTAATGCATTGCCTGTTTGTGTACTACAGTGAGTAGTACACAAACAGGTTGCCTAGGAGACCCAGCCTGAGGCTGGATCTCCTCGGATCCCATAGAAGGCAGGTCCAAATGCCATGGGAGGCATTGGGCAGCCTCTGCACGGTATCTGGGTGCTTTTTGAGACATCGAGTCCCCACCACAGCAGCGCGGGGACTCTATGGGCTCACTCTAACACAAACTCCTTCTATGCCACGGTCAGCGGCATAGTAGGTGTTAATCCACAGCGATCACCTGTGATAACCCCCTCCAGTCGTGCTAAACACACGTTCAGACAATACACTAGCTGCAGGGCAGGCCAGCACCTCCAAGGCGTTAAGGGCAAGATCAGGCCATGTGCCCAATTTGAAGACCCATCAGTCAGTTCGTGTAGGCATGTGCACACATACTGCCCCATCGTGTCACACGTCACCCTGATATCCACGATCCATTTGGATATCTTCTCTATCAACTTTCGATGTTCTTTTCTGAGCCTACCATGTTGATCACCATTATCGGCAAATCATGGTTCCACGCCAGAGAGGGAGCGTGAGAAAGAGAGATCACATCCAATTAGTGAAATTTTATTACCTGTCTACTAGGTATAGCAGTGGTATATCACACCCAAAAATTTATGAATTAAACCCAAAAATGTAACAGACAAATTAGTGAAATGTTTTTACCGGTGTACTGGGTACAGCCAGGGTATATCACACCTAAAAATTTGTGAATTTCACCCGAATATGTAACAGACAAATTCATTAAATGGTTTTACCTGCCTACTAGGTATTGCAGTGGTATATCACACCCAAAAATTTGTGAATTTCACCTGAAAATGTAACAGACAAATTAGTGATTTTTTTTTTATCTGTCTACTAGGTATAGCAGTGGTATATCACCCCCAAAAAACTAGTGAATTTCACCCGAATATGGAACAGATAAATTAGTGAAATGCTACCTGTCTACTAGGTAGAGCAGGGGTATATCACACCCAAAAATTGATGAATTGCAACCAAATATGTAACAGACAAATTAGTGAAATTACATAAGGTCCATATGGAGTAGGAGTTTGAGGAGGCGGTGGACGTAGCGGTGTAGGTGTAAGTGGCGGTGGAGGAGGAGGGGGACGAGGTAGCCAACACTGGTTTTTGGTTTAAATGTTTATTACATTTTTTTTATTAGGGTACACTCCAAAAGAGTGTGAAATATCCAAAATACAACAATGAGCAATTGTGCTGTAGTATAACAATGGCTGGTTAAGGCCGGTATACATGTCTATTCTGAACAAGGTACGGACAAGTCCTGAGGGATCCATGCCTGGTTCATTTTAATGAACGTGAGCTTGTCCACATAGGATGTGGACAGACAGGTGCGCTTGTCTGTGATAACGCCCCCAGCCTGCTAAACACATGTTCAGACAATACACTGGCTGGCTGCAGGGCAGACCAGCACCTCCAAGGAGTAAAGGGCAAGCTCAGGCCATGTGCCCAATTTGGAGATCCAGAAGTTGAAGGGAGCAGACCTGTCATTCAGTACGTGTAGGCGTGTGCACACATACGGCTCCACGATGTTGCTGAAATGCTGTCTCCTGCTAAGAAGTTCCATATCAGCTGGTGGTGCTGGTTGTTGTGGCGTGCTAACGAAGCTTTTCCACATTTCGGCCATGCTAATCCTGCTTTCTGAGGTGCTGTTGGTGCCCCATCTGCATTATCGACCTCTTCCTCCTCCTCTGCCTTCACCTTGTGCTTCCACAGTGCCCCCGTTGTCAGGTGGGAATGCCACCAGCAACGCATCTACCAGCATGCGCTTGTACTCGCGCATCTTACGATCACGCTCCAGTGAAGGAATTAAGGGTGGTACGTTGTCCTTGTAACGGGGATCCAGCAGCGTGGCCACCCAGTAATCAGCACAAGTTAGAATGTGGGCAACTCGGCGGTCGTTGCGGAGACACTGTAGCATGTAATCACTCATGTGTGCCAGGCTGACAAGAGGCAATGAAAAGCTGTCCTCCGTGGGAGGTGTATCGTCTGTGTACTCTGTTTCCCCCCAGCTATGCACCAGTGATGGCCATGAGCTGGTTTGGGTGCCACACTGCTGCGAACACGATTTCTCCTCCTCCATCTACTCCTCTTCATCCTCCACCTAGTCATCCTCCAGAACTGTGCCCTGGCTGGACAATTGTCTACCTTGGGTTTGTGGGTGCAGGAACCCACCCTCAGAGCCACTTGGGAATGACTGGCCGAAAACCCTACGAAATGATCCCTCTTCCTCCTCCTCCTGTGCCACATCCTCTTCCATCATCGCCAGGAGCGTTTTTTCAAGGAGGCATAGAAGTGGGATAGTAACGTTGAGAACGGCGTTATCGGTACTGGCCATGTTGGTGGAGTACTCGAAAGAGCGCAACAAGGAACACAGGTCTCGCATGGAGGCCCAGTCATTGGTGGTGAAGTGGTGCTGTTCCGCAGAGTGACTTACCCATGCGTGCTGCAGCTGAAACTCCACTATTGCCTGCTGCTGCTCACACAGTCTGGCCAGTATGTGAAAGGTGGAGTTCCACATTGTGGGCGTGTTGCATATGAGGCGGTGAGCTGGAAGGCCGAAGTTACGCAGACAGGCAAGCACCAGGGTGAGAACACCAAAAGCGCGCACAGACGGCCCGCACTTTATGCAAAAGCTCTGACATATCGAGGTAATTTTTAAGAAACTTCTGCACCATTAAATTCAGCACATGCGCCAGGCAAGGGATGTGCGTCAAACCGGCTAGTCCCAGAGCTGCTATGAGATTTCGCCCATTATCACACACCAACAGGCCGGGCTTGAGGCTCACTGGCACCAACCACTCATCGGTCTGTTGTTCAAGGCCCGTCCATAACTCCTGCGCGGTGTGGGGTTTGTCCCCCAAATAAATACGTTTTAAAACTGCCTTCTGTCGTTTACCCCTGGCTGTGCTGAAGTTGGTGGTGAAGGTGTTACGCTGACCGGATGAGGAGTCGATAGAGGATGAGGAAGCGGATTTGGAGGAGGAATCAACAGGAGGCAAACTGAAGCGCCCTGCAATCCTCGTTGGGGGAAGGACATGCGCCAAACTGCTATCCGCCTCAGGCCCAGCCGCCACTGCATTTACCCAGTGTGCTGTTATGGAGATATATAACGTTCCTGACTGTGCTTACTGGTCCACGTATGCGTAGTTAGGTGGACCTTGCCAGATGGCGTTGCACAGTGCACACCTGATTTTGTCCCCCACTTGGTTGTTCAGGAAAGGGATAGCAAGCCTGGAAAAGTAGTGGCGGCTGGGCACGACGTACTGTGGGACAGCCACCGCCATAAGGCTTTTAAAACTCTCCGTTTCTACCAGACGGAATGACAGCATTTCAAAGGACAGTAATTTTGAAATGTTGGCTTTGAGGGCCAGGGATCGCGGGTGGGTAGGGGGGTACTTCATCTTCCGCTCCAGTGTTTGGGAGATGGAGAGCTGAACACTTCCGTGGGACATTGTGGAGATGCTTGGTGACCCAGGTGGTTGTGTTGCTGGAAGATCCTCTGTTTGCGGGGTGGCAGGTGGCACTGTCACTCCAGAGGTGGATGAAGAGGCCGAGACTGCTTTTTAATATATCATTTTCATGGGTCACTGGGACCAAAGCGTGGCTTGTATCACCTCTCTGATACTAATATTTTTATTTTATTGAATAAAACATATATTTTTATTTATTCCACTTAAAAAACTGTAACTCTAAATCAAAAGGATTAAAATTCCTCAGACTTTTAGAGAGGTGGGAATTGTAGTGACTTCATCCTCTGTGTCACTCCTGCGGATGCACTTTGAGTTTTGGAGGGCGTCTGATAATCTCTCAGAAACACCCCCTAGCTTGCACTTCACTCCTCACTGTCTCTGCTTCAGCTGTATATTTAGCTGTATGCCTTACCCCATATTGGGGGCCCTACCTCTCTAAGTCTGAACTAAAAGAAAGCCTGCATCCCTACATGTTTCGCCATGAAATGGCGTCTTCAGGGGATGGCGTGCAGTGACCCATGAAAATGATATATGTAATTTGAATAGCGTGACCACCTCCTGCAGGATCAAAAAGTTTGTCGTAAGCTGCTTTTTAATATATGCTCACATAGAAATATTATGGAGGGCCGGGCGTGGTACCCTTTATGTATATCGAATGGGTATAGCGCATAATGTTGCGCCTTATTTATATTTATATATATTGTTATACACTTATCTCATTATTATTATAGATGATTCGGTCCAGCTATACATGGTGCGAGCTTGTATAGCACAACTGTAATCAGTACTTATGTCACATTTTACATTCAATCATATATATATATAGTTTGTAGGTATTTATTCAGCACATCTTATATAGATTTTATATAGGATCTTTTCTTTGCAGACATCCTATACTCGCTATATAGGTATAACTTTTTTTTTTTTTTTGGAGCTGCCTCCTGATAAGTTTTGTATGATGACATTCTGTGCAGTAGTCCCTTATTTTATTGGGGCGGTCTGTTGCTGAAATGCCATGTTTGTTTAAACGTGCCCCAATGTTTGAATTACTTAGTGCAGCACAGGATTTGATTTGGACAACAGGACTTTCCTGTCTGGCCTGTGTGAGCGAAGGCTTACTGGCAACACAGTGAGCAAGATGCGATCATATGATCGCCATTTAATCTAAGCTCCGGAGGCTCTGTTCATGTGGGATGGTTCTTGTATTTGCATCCAGTTTCCATGGTGCGACAGGAAGTTGTATGCGATCATGTGATCGCGATAAAACTCAGGTCTCGATGGTTCCGGTCTTGCGCGAGTTTCTCTGCATCCGACTTGACGCGGTGACGTGTGGCTGACGACGGCTGCGGACTTCTCGCGTGACTGGTAAACATCTGCACACACTTGTTCTTATTTTCGAACATTTGTGCAAGTTTGTCCCCACTTCCTGGTCTTACTATGGTTGGTCATGTGACCGGTGATGCTGACACTGCGCTGTCTCGTTTAGACGACGCAGTCAGCAATGATTGGTTTGTGTCATGTCAGTTCTCTGTGCTGCAGTATCATTGGCTATTTGTCAGGTGCATTACACCTGATTATCAATCATCCAGGCTATATGTAGGGTGGTAGCAGGTGCAAATGTATACGCCCCCTGAGAAAGCGGAGGAGCGAAACGTGCATCAGTGTGCGCTCTATGCCAGACCTGGGTTTGGTCCATTTGTGCCTCCTATCAACTCTAGGTAATATGTTATAGTATTCTCTTCTTATTTAATGTCCATTACTACTATTGTTGTCCCTCCATACTGCTTATGGGCTAGCTATAGGTGCTGTTATTTGACCCTTTTGCTGTATGTTCATCTGTGGGGGTTGGAGGCTTGTACATATATTGGGGGTAGGGTTTATATTGCCTGCTTTGTGCAGCATACACTGTTCCCCTATTCCTCTTTTGGATTTATTTACCCAGAGTCTGGCGGCTGAGCTGCTTATCGCAGCGCTTGCCTGCACTGCTGCTACTCATTTTATCATTGTCTGTGGTCTATATATATTACTTAATAAAATATTTGTGTTATAATTGTACATGTGTGTCTTCTGTCTTAATTGATTGTGTTATAACTTTTCGGCACACATAATCTGATCCTTTGGATGATTTAATAGGTGGTAATAACAGAATATGACAGCAGTATATAACGCTTGAATTTCACACGTACAGATGCAGCAAGGACTGTAAAATTTAGTATTTTGCCCAAAAAGTGTGTTTTTTAAAGCCCAGAAAATTATTACTGTATTTCTAGCTTAAATTGCACTCTGACAAATGCTGCAAACGCACCAGATGTAGGATATTGCCAAAAATTGGTGTTTTTTTTTAACTTAGATTATTATGAGCATCCTCTCTTTACACTAAGCACAGCAGAGTGACGTGCAGCACTACATGACTCCAGCTTATATAGAGGCTGGGACACATGCTGCACTGGCCAATCACAGCCATGCCATTAGTAGGCATGGCTGTGGTGGCTTCTAAGGGCACAGAGTTAAATGCTAGTAGATTGGCTGCTCTGCAGCCTTTCAAAAAGTGCCAATAAATCGTCGAACACCGAACCCAAACTTTTACTGGAATGTTCGGGTCCGGGGTCCAAAAATCCTAAAGTTTGGTATGAACCCAAACTTTACAGTTCGGGTTCGCTCAACCCTAGATATCGAGCAAAAATGATAGCACTCAAATGCAAAAGATCTGTGGCTCTGATCTAGCCCTTATAAATGACTCCTGCGCTATTTATTAGAATAAAAATGGATTTATTATGTTATACAGAGGTTGAATGCACTGCAGCATTATTTCTAATTTGAATAATTTATATAAAGGAATTTCATATTCAAAATGCTACACTAGATTAAATGATTGCAACAAATTATGTCTCATTCACACATCAGTGTTTCGGTCAGTGATTTCCATCAGTGACCGTGAGCCAAAACCAGGATTGGAGCCTCCACAGACATAAGGTATAAGAGAAAGATCTGCACCTGTTCTGTGTTTAGAGCCGCACCTGGTTTTAGCTCAAAATCACTGATGGAAATCACTGACCAAAACACTGATGTGTGAATGAGGCTTAAGGCCTCATGCACACAGCCGTTGTGCGGCCGTTCCGTGCATTGGGGACCGCAAGTCCTAAACTGGCAGTCGATCCACTGTAGTTATGAAGAGGCGCCAACCTCTTCATAACTTTGGTGGATCCTCCGCCAGTTCTAAATGTAAGATGGCTTCCTTGCTGTCTTGCATTTAGACCTTTTTTCTAGGCCTAAAACACGCATAGAAAATGGTAAATGAGACGGGCCGGACCTGGTGTGAGCGGGCAGAAGTTGCAGATTGCGTATCTAATTTAGGCGTATTTCAAATTAATAAATGACCCCCTAAGCTGCCTTGCTGCTGTAGATTTAGAACATTTTATATGCTTAAAGCAGCCGGACAAAATGATAATAACCTTTGTGCCGTAATCTGCAATCTACAGTATAACTGTATGCAGGCCTATGATTGTCTATGGTCTATGGTAACAGACTACAAAACTGCTGTCTGATCCTGCAGTCAAACTGTTTTCCATCTTCCATCTTCCCTCTATGTCTTAGGCTGGGTTCACATCGCATTTTTGCAATTAGTTTAACGTACACAAAAGAAACGCATATGTTAACGGATGTCTTAGATGCCACAGAGTAGCATCCATCATCATATTGTTCCATCCTGCATAGTCCAGCAAAAAAAATATGTTTTTTTTTTTTTTTACAATGGGTTTCAATGGTGACGGATGCCACGGTATGGCATCTGTCTAAGGCATCCGTTAACGTATATGTTTTTTTGTGTACTTTAGACATATGACTAAAACGTGATGTGAACCCACTCTATCCTGCATGCTTTTACTTGGTTAGAAGATGGATAGCAGCATGACTGAACGACAAGACTACACATAGTTTGTACTCCTATACCATGGGGACACATATGATGTATGGAACAATTAAACCGTTTGGTGCATTCTGGATATTCCTGCAGTCAAAAAATGAAATCTATATGTAGCTTTGAGGAGACACATATCTGCAGAAAAATGTTCTCCATTTTCAGTTCTCAGTATAAATTTGTCTAAATGTTTGCCCAAGGAGAGATGGTACCCCCCGAATCCTGACTTAGACCTCTCATTCAGTTAAGCTAGCACTCTCTGCTCTGCACTGATGAGGGACAATCACCCCGATACAGCTGTCTGCAGATGAGATGCTGGCTTATTTAATATCCGCATCATGTCACAAGCCTATTTAAAGAGTTGAACATTGTTGTTACTTATAAGATAGCTGTCTTGGATCTGGTGGCATTAGAGGCAGAGCTATTTGCATCCCTTCTTCCCAGAATTCGAGAGGTGAATGTATTTCCTATAAGTCTTCTCACACCAACTAAGGCACTCTCTCCCCAAGGAGATATAGTGCCCTCTTAATGTTTTAGGTCACACATCCTGGCAAAGTAAAATCTTGCGTAATGTGTGTCTTTTTGCGCCTTTGGGGCTCAGTTTAGACCACAAATTGGCATAAACTGATTAGCAAATGTGGGCACATTTTTCCTTTTTTTCCCCCCAAAAACTGTGCCCCACTTGTTTCGTCTGTGATATTGCAGCATTCTGTTTTTAGAAATAAGTGGTCAAGCTTTTCTAATCCTGGACAAACAGCCAGTGGCAAGACATCTATGTAACCAACTGCAGTGTATTAACTGGAACACTGACAAAGTGCTACAGTATGTTAAGCACTTGGAGTTAAGCATTGAAATTTAACTTTTCTCAATGTACCATTATGGTTAATAATCAAACTGTTTTCAACTATGCCATCCATTAAGCTATTAGCAATTATATTACCCAGTTGGAGTCCGGCTCAATCAGCAATAGTACTTGATTAAATGCCATAATGTGTAACAGAGCAAGCTGAAGTAGACCTATTCCTTTTAGCTCCAGATGTATTTCACAAGTCAGCTGTGAAATAATTCATGAGATTATTTTATGAATCTAGCAATATTAAATATTCATTGAAGCATGCAATGAATATACATTGAATAGATGCCTTGTTCAGCATGCATTAGTAGTTACAAATAGCAATCAATACTTTTTATTTCTAACAGAACAGTTTTCACTTTAATTTTTATGTTTAACTTATTCCCTAATTATAATTTTCTCTGTTTACACAGAATCTGCAGTTCCCACATTTCATAAACATAATTATTAGTTAATTGATTTTCTAGTTTGAGATTGAAATTTTTACAACTAATGCAAGGCATTCGAGAAGTGACAGAGATCACAAAGTCCCGTGGTCAGCTTATTGCACTACTTTAGATTTAACCCATTCCAGATTTGTCGATTTTTCCGTTTTTGTTGTTTATTCCCTGCCTTCCCAGAGCCATAACTTTTTTCAGTCACATATCCCTGTGAGGGCTTGCTTTTTTTGCTGGACAAGTTGCACTTTCTAATATTGCGTATGATATAGTGGGAACCTAAAAAAAAAAAATGATGGTGGAATTGGAAAAAAAATTGCAGTTACGCTGCAGTTTTTGGGTTTCCTTTTTACAGCATTTGCTGTTTTGGGGTAAGTACGATTACAATGATATCACATTTATATATTTTTTCTTGTGTTTTAATACTGAAAAAAATAAAAACTTAGAAAAAAAAAATTTTTTTCTTCTTTTCATCGCTATATTCTGACCTCTGTAACTTTTTATAGTTATGTTTACCGAGCTCTGTTAGGCTAATTTTTTGCACTAAAATCTGTAGTTTTTATTTATACCATTTTGACGTGTGTGATCTTTTGATCACTTTTTATTCATTTTTTGGGTGGAGAAGAGTTTATTAAAAAACTGAGAATCGGCAATTTAGATATTTGTTTGTTACGTCGTTCACTGTATGAGAATGCTTTTTTGGTATTTTAATAGTACGGGATGTTTTCAGATGCAACAAAGCCTATGATGTTTATTTTATTTGCTTGTTTATTTATATTTTAATTTTGGGGGAAAGGGGATTATTTAGAATTTTTATATTCTTAAAAACTTTTTTTTTTTTTAACTTTTTTTTGGCCCCCAAGTGGACCCCAACATGCAGTCATTGGATTGCAACATGGATAAAGTAATGGAATTTTTATCCTTTACAATATTATCATAAATAGAGATCAGCTAATCGAAGTTGTCGAAGTGGAATTGGATCCAAATTTCAAAATAAAATTCAATTCGCACCGAATCCGAATTTCCTCACGCTTCGTGGTAACGAATCGCATTATTTCTAAAATGGCTGCTGCATGTGTTAGAACATGGAGCAAAGAACTCTGGGAACAAGGGATTATCCCATAATGCCATACATGCAGCCAATCAGCAGCCAGCCAGCGCTGTGATGTCACAGCCATATAAATAGCCTCAGCCATCTTGTATTCTGCCATTTTCCAGTGTACTTAGTGCAGGGAAAGATGTGACAGGCGCTAGGGAAAGTAGTAAAAAAGACTTTAAAACTTTTTTGGCTGAATAGAAGTTCAGGGAAAGATCATTAGAAGTGTAGGGAAAGGGAGGAATTATTGGGGAGGGAGGATAGGGAGGAATTATTCCACACTATAAAAAGAGAACGAGGTCCAATAGGGGAGTGTACAGCCTGGGTAATAGGCGAGATTCTATTACACCTTGCTGCACTGACTGGGGCTCCAAATTGCCAGTTATACTGATGCTTTTAGGTTTGCATTACTTGGAAATATTTATTTATGTCTTATTAGCCGTTGTGCGGTGCAGTTATATGTTTTAAAGCCTTTTTTTGTGGTGTATTAGTGGGAAAAAAGTCTTATTAGCCATTCAGCGGTGCAGTTATATGTTCTAAAGCCTTTTTTTGGTGTATTAGTGGAAAAAAGGCTTGTTAGCCATTGTGCGAATTGACAAAATTACAGCCTTTTTTGGGGTGTACTTAGTGGAAAAAGGTATATTAGTGGGAAAAAAAGTATTATTAGCCATTCAGCGGTGCAGTTATGGTGTGGGGCCCTTGTACCTGCGACGTAAATTCACCAGGTATGCCCCGTTGAGGACATTGACGTCTAGTAACTGTGCGAATTTTAACAAACAGGCGTTTGATCTTTCTATATAACACTTATTTGGTTTATATAATTTTGGGGGTTTTCCTAAATCTTAGTCTATAAATTCACGGTTGGTAATGTTCTTTTATCATAAAGATACTTTTTCCCCACGTTTATTAAATTGTTTTCTTCACATTCTCTATATCTCGTTCGAACCCTTTGAACCTTGAGATCCCCCTACCTTCCTCCCCTTTTTCTTGACTCTCCATTTGATAAGTGTTAGGAAATTGGTCTCTGGAATAGGTGCCTTATTCTCTAGGCCTTTGTGACCCATGGCAAAGTGCCATGCCTTCTTTTTATTCTCCCTGTTGAATTAGTCAGCTAAGTGCATCGAGGCCCGAAGGGTAAGACTGCGTGTACACAAGACTATACATCAGTCAGTGGCGGATTACAATAGGGAATTTCGGGTCGGCAGCCCCGAGCCCAGCACCAGCTGGGGGGCCAAACGCCAACCTGAACGCCCACATACTGTGGCGGGGCATGGGAGCGCATAGTTCCCTGCCCTGCCGCAGATCACGCTATAGGCTTCAGGGGTACTAGGCAAGGCCTATGCGGTAGTGAAATCCTGGTGCAGTCGTTCATGATGACATCATCGCTAGCGCCTGTGCCGGGATGCAGCACAGTGAAGTGTGTGCGCCTGCCATTGCGTGCCTGGACATAGGTGAGTATTTAGCTTTTAATTTGTTTTACTTTTATGTGCCAACTTTGGGGGACATAGGGGGATACACAGGTGGACATGTGAAGAGACAGTACATTGGGGGAAAAAGGCAGTATGGGGAGGAAAAATATTATGGTGGGATTACTCTGTGGGGGCAAATTATTATGGGAGGTATTACTATGTGGGGGAAACTACTGTGTGGGGGCAGTGTAGGGGAAACTACTGTGACTGTGGGGGAAACTACTGTGTGGGGGCAGTGTAGGGGAAACTACTGTGTGGGGGCAGTGTGGAGGAAACTACTGTGTGGGGGCAGTGTGGGGGAAACTACTGTGTGGGGGAAATTACTGTGTGAGAGCAGTGTGGGGGAAACTACTGCATTGGGGCAGTGTGGGGAAAAATACTGTGTGGGGCAGTGTGGTTGAAATTACTATGTGCGGGAAATTACTGTGTGTGGGAAATGATATTATTTCTGGGGACACTATACAGGGATTATTACCTGGAGCACAATATAGGGTGTTACTATTACTAGGGGACATTATAACTGCTGTGGACACTATAGGCACATTTGGTGTAATTTATCAAACTTGTGTAAAGTAGAACTGGCTTAGTGCCCATAGCAGCCAATAAGATTCCACCTTTCATTTTTTAAAGCTCTTTTGGAAATCCAGTTCTACATTACACCAGATTGATAAAAGATCCCAATTATGTCTACTGGGGTCACTATTTTTTCAGCAGTATAGTACCTGGGACATTGGGGAGCACCACGGGCATAGTATTGGGAGTGGCAGAGGGATAGCATTGTCGGGACACTAGGATGGGGAGGTTGACGAAAAAATTTGCCATGGCGGTCTAACGGAGAAGAAGAGGAAAGAGAAGGTCTACATGACAGGAGATGTCCCTTGATTTAAGAGGTATGTGGTGTTGTATTCTCAAGTCTTTTTTATTATAATTATATGTATTTTAAATTTGGCAACCAGATTTTTCATTTTAGGAGCCAATTTGGGGCAATTTGAGTTTTTTTTTTTTTTGTCTGGAGATGTCATATGGCATAGGAAGGACTGTGGTGCTCACGAAGCATCGCAGCCTCTTCATACAAAATAAACAAAATGAAACTAGAATGGAGGGAGGGGCCCAAGTTGGTTAGACAGCCCCGGGCCTATCATGCACTTAATCTCCCCTGTTTGCAGTTAGGTTTCACTCATCCCTAATCGCTGCATCCTGCTGATTATTAATTCACTGTGCATGGATCCTGTTAGAATTTAACAGTGTCCACAATCGTGATGATCTTTAATAGGCATACATTAGGCATTTGAAACGTGTGGGAATGTTGTGTTTTTTTACTAAGTGCCGAATTACCTCATTTGTGGAGTGATGGGGGCACACTTTTCTCCATCTCAACAAATATTTATGTATCGTGGTGGGAACATTTACATACTTAAAAACTACTGTCTTAATTACATCCACTGGCACAGAAAATATATTGATGATGTCCTCATCAAGGACAGCATCTACATGGAGTTTGTATGTTTGTGTGGGTTTCCTCCCACGCTCCAAAGATATACTGATAGGGAAGCTCATGTTGGACAAGTCGATGTTTCACACATCAAGTTGTCATAAAAAAACAGCCTATTAATGTAACTAAACAGGCAAATGTTATTAAACCAGCGGTGGGGGGGTAGGGGTGGATTGGACGGGGGCATGCACATGTCATTACTGGCAGCATGCATACAACATTACTAAATGAATCCTGTCATTTTCTTCCAGCTCAGGCTAATTGCGATTAAGGCTACATACACAAACATATGTATTTTCCTGTCCACAAAATGCAGATCCACAAAATTACTGTGTACCCATTGAAATGAATGGGTCTACACCCTATCTGCAAAAAAGACCCTTGCCATACATGTACGTCACAGCTGGACGTGACCTAAGGACCAGTGACGTACATTGCTGCAGGCCGATCAGAGGCAGGGGTCCAGCAGTCACTGACAGGCAGACCCCTGCTGCATACGCCGGCATTGGTGAAAACACAGATGCCGGCGTATTAACCCCTTGTATGGCGTGGTCAAAGATGACCGCAGCATGCACAGGGTTTGAGGAAGGTACGCGTGCCCTCTGCTTCCCCATCGGGTCACCGCGCTGCAGTGATAGGGACCCGATGGCAGAGAAGGCAGCCCGATGCCTTCCATTGGCATTGGGGCTTGCTATCTACAGAAGCCTGTGAGATCCAGCCCTTAGGCTGGGTCTCACAGGCAGGCTGTCAGCATACAAGCTGACAGCCAATGAATTACAATACACAATGAATTGTAATGCATTGCAGAGGGGATCAGACCCCCAGAATTTGAAGTCCCAAAGTGGGACAAAAATAAAAAGTTAAAATAACTGTATTTTCCATAATAAAATATAAAGTTTCAAGTAAAAAAAAAATCGCCCCTTTCCCAAAGTAAAACACATTTGTAAAAACAAATCGAAAAAAGATAGAAAAACAGACATATTTGGTATCGTCGCGTCTGTACCGACCGGATCTAAAAAAATATCACATGACCTTACCACTCAGGTGAACACTATAAAAAAAATTAAATAAAAACTGTGCTAAAAAACATTTTTTGTCACCTTACATCACTAAAAGTAATTAAACAACACCAAGCGATCAAAAAGGTGTATGCCCACCAAAATACTACCAATCTAACCATCACCTCATCCCGCAAAAAATGAGCCCCTCCAGACTGCTGCCTCTACTACCATTGTACTGTCTACGCTCGGCTTTTGGACATGTTGCGCATCGATACCTCCAAATCTTGGGTACATATAGCACACGACTCTTCCTCTAAGGCTATAACAGTACTCCCATGGCTTATAGACACCTCCTGCTCTACCTCTTCTAAGCTTTCTTTCATGGCCCGCAACACTTTTGCGATAATAGTGTCTATAAACCGCCACACCTCTCTAATTGATCCTAAAGGTCCCTTGGTCCCAATCACTGATTATCCACGTTTCCCTCCAGGGCACTCGCCTCATCCCTTCCTCAAGGCTACAAAGAATCGCCCACTTAGATTTTACCATGTCCTTTCATGATCCTCTCTGAAGCCCCTATCTCAATTGCTAGAGATCCCCCTCCCTATTCCACGCAGCTCCTTTGAGTATCTGCAACTCCAACACTTCTACTCTTCACTAGTCCCATACATTAAACCAAAATCTCAGAAAATTTGAACAAATGTGCATGACCCCCTCTGCGGTTTTCAGGAACATATCCACTATATATAAACTACTAATACATCAATGCTCCTCACACCTCCCCCCTTTTTGTCAAGCTTGGGTGCGGGATATAGGTGCACAATTTACTCTATCTCAGTGGAATAAGAGCTTCCTCTTATCCCATAAAACACTGATCTCTACTAAGGCCCAGGAAATGAGTTATAAAATCCTATCCAGATGGTATAGAGTGCCCGTGCTTCTCCATAAATGGTTTCCCACAGTGTCAGATCACTGGTGGAGATATCATACAGAGGAGGGCACGATGATTCATATTTGGTGGAATAGTACTGTCCTGCGCCCCTTTTGGAAATTTGTGCACAAAACCATCGGTGAGGTGACTGGCATTCCTGTGCAAAACTCCCCTAAATCTTTTATTTTTACTCAACCTAAATATCCCTGCCTACAAAAACTCACTCCTGAAATACATGATTCAAGCAGCAAAAGCAGTTATACCACAACACTGGAAATCCCCCTCCTTCACCAGAGGAAATGTTTGAGGAGATCACTCTATACCAGAGAATGAAGGACCTAATTAGGACCTAATTAGTTCTTGAAAACTAGGACCTAATTAGTTCTTGAAAACTTGGGGCCCATAGGACGCGTTCTGGTCCTTGGAGATGTTCTGGAATACACAGATGTGACTCTCCATATCTGACTCCCTACCCCTCCTTACCTCTCTACCTCTCCCTCCCCCCGCTTCCATACCATCTTCTGTCTGTCTCTCTTCTCCTTTAAGTTATTTTGTAAGTTGTTATATTCCAAGTTTTCGTAATTGTCATCACTCACGCTGTTGCGTGGCTTATTACTTCTAAACACTATATGTTATGTGTGCTCTTTCACAATGCATCATTATTGTAAGCTTGTATCATTTGTTTATGACCAGAATATGTTATACTAAAAACCTCAATAAAAATTTAATATGTAAAAAAAATATTTATTATTTAAGTTTTACAAAATTATATTTTTGAATATATAAAAAAATCATGGCTGTCAGACTATGGAGACACTAAAACATTTTTTTTTCAAAAATATCATTTTGTAAAACTTAAATAAATAAATAAATAAATAAATATGCATATTAGGTATTGCCACGTGACCTAACCCACGTGACCTAAAAAAAAAATATAAAAACTGTGTCAAAAAAGCCATTTTCTTTTGCCTTACATCACAAAAAGTGTAATACCAAGCGATCAAAAAGTCATACGCACCCCAAAAAAAGTACCAATTAAACCATCATCTCATCCTGCAAAAAATTAGCCCCTACATAAGTGACGACAGTCACCCCCAAAAAAATAAAAAATATATGGCTTTCAGAATATAAAGACACTAAAAAATATTTTTTTCAAAACTGCTTAATTATGGAAAACGTAACAAACAGCAAGAAAAATTGTCATATTTGGTATTGTTGCGTCTGTAACAACCTGCTCTATAAATATAGCATGTGATCTAACCTGTCAGATGAACTTGTAAATAACAAAGAATTTTGCCTTGCCTCACAAAAAGTGTATTATAGAGCAACCCAAAATTATATGTACCCTAAAATACTACCAACGAAACTGCCACCTTATCCCACAGTTTCCAAAATGGGGTCACTTTTTTGTTGTTTCTACTCTAGGGGTGCATCAGGGGTCTTCAAATGTGACATTGCAACTTAAAATTATCCCAGTGAAATCTGCCCTCCAAAACCCACCTGGCGCTCCTTTGCTTCTGCGCCATGCCGTGTGCCCATATAGCAGTTTACTACCACATATGGGGTGTTTATGTAAGCTACAGAATCAGGGTAATAAATAATTGAGTTTTGTTTGGCTGTTAACCCTTGCCTTGTTACTGGAAAAAATGGATTAAAATGGATAATCTGTCAAAAAAGTGAAAGTCAGAAATGTTATCTACATATTCCTTTAATTCTTGTGGAACACCCAAAGGGTTAAGAAAGTTTGTAAAGTCAGTTTTTAATACCTCAAGGGGTGTAGTTTCTAAAATGGGGTCTTTTTGGGTGGTTTTTATTATGTAAGCCTCACAAAGTGACTTTAGACCTGAACAAATAAAATGGCATTCACAAAATTATCCAAACATAAATTAGACATATGGGAAATGTAAAGTAATAACTATTATATGAGATATCACTATCTGTTTTAAAAACAGAGAAATAGAAATTTGGAAAGTTGCTAATTTTTCAAATTTTTTGTAAATTTGGTATTTTTTTTATAAAAATGAAAAATATTGACTTAAATTTACCACTATCATAAAGTACAATGTGTCACAAGAAAACAATCTCAGAATGGCTTGTATAAGTAAAATTTATTACCACATAAAGTGACAAATGTCAGATTTGCAAAAAATGGCCTGTTCCTAAAGGTGAAAAATGGACAGTGCATACAAACAATGGGGTTATCATAGAAAATAGAACATAAAATATACAGACACATACATATAGTGCAAAACAACAGTAAATTAAAAGGGATAAAAACAGAACTTAATACATTACTCAACGGTTAAGTCCGGTTGGCTGGGGAAGCAGAAATCTCAGTTAGTCCATCAAATTTCAATTAGTGATCCCCAAATAAATGACAGTTTGCTTTTCTCCATGCATATGTTAAAAAGGTTCAGTAAAATTTTTATCAGGTGATCGCCTAATGTACCTCCAACCACATAATAACAAGTTATTTTCTGTCAGGTGAATGCCTAATTTTTGGGGCCTGTAAAGGCCTACAGTAACATTTTTAGCCAGTGACCGTCTAATCTACCTCCAGCCACATCATCACAAGTTATTTTCTGTCAGATGAATGCCACATTTTTGGGGCCTGTACTGGGCTACAGTAAAATTTTTATCCATTGACCGCCTGATGTACCTCCAGCCACATAATCACAAGTTCTTTTCTGTCAGGTTAATGCCTAATTTTTTGGGCCTATACTCCTGTGACCTAAAATAAATTTTTCTAGGCTCCAGCAGGTCACATTTTTGAGAGTTTCCTCCCTTTAAGACGCATAAGGATGGCCACTGATTAAAATACATATTTATTGTGGGAATTTTTGCCAATGATCCCCCTCTGGTATGTCATTGTCCATGTTGTGGGTCTATTTGTGCACTTCTAGTAAGTATTTGGTGGCTGAAAATATGACCTGAAGGTTTTTCAGGCTTGCCTGCCATTAAAGTCAATGGGGCCCGCCGCGAACACGCGGTTCGTGAACATTTGATCGCGAACACGTGTTTGCGAACCGTCCCGGCCGATGTTCGTCCATCACTACCAACCACTTCACATAAGTTTACGTTGGTGGTTGAGATTTTAAATATGGTGCCCACTCTTCAGCACAGCGGGCGCAATAGCATCCATGTGCCTGCTGTTTTAAACAGCAGAGACCCAGGACTAATGTACCCGATCGACAATAATGCCAATTGCACAAATTAAGCCTTTCAGATGCTGTGATCAAATGTGACCACGACATCTTGTAGATTAAAGACTGTGAGCATATGCTCCCGGCCATGCACAGCGCCCCTCATTGAGGATTGGGGGAGCTGGATGCAGTGTGTGGCAGCCTATGAATGAAGAGAACAGGTCAGTTTCTCCATATAGGGAACACTGTAAAAAACAAAACCCATAAAAATGTGGCAGAATTTTTTATTTTATTTTTATAATTCCACCCCATTTGATTTTTTTTTTTACTCTTCCCACTCTATTGTATGCAATCATAAATTATGCCATTAGAAAATACAATTTGTCCTGCAAAAGAACAAGCACTCATATAGCTATGTGAATAGAAAAATAAAAAGTAATAGCTTTGGAAAGGCTGGCAGTAAAAAACTAAAATGAAAGAGGGGTTAAAAGGGTTTTCTGGGATATAAAAAATGACCTATACTCTGAATAGGTCATCATTATCTGATTGGTGGGAGTCCAACATCCCGGAGTACTGCTGCTGCCCTCTCACAGCTTTGCCTAGATCATATGATGTCACTTTCATCGGTCACATTTCCTAGGTGCTGCTTGGACCCATTGAAGTGAATGAGGCTGAGCTGCGATACCAAGCTCATCCACTGGGGCGCCACTCTGCTACTGGGGCCAGTGTCGTCTCAGACAGGTGATCAGCGGGGGTCCTATGTGTCTGACCTCCACTATCAGATACTGATGACCTATCCAGAGGAAAGGTCATGGCTAAAAAAAAATCCTGGAAAACCCCTATAATATGCCTTGCCAATGCCTTGGCAATCAATATTATTTTTTAAATAAACTAAGGTTGTCATCCCGTGAACATTACAGTCTTTGTAGATTCTTAATAAAGTGTGTGCTACATCTCTTAACTTGAAATTGAACTTGAAATGTTTTCAGTGAACTGGTATATTTTATGGCCTGTTTTCCTACAAGACATCTATGTCTGCAATAAAGAAGCTTCCCAAATCCTCACTTTTGTCTGTAGAAGATTTAATACCCTGCAAAGTTAAGAAGCTCATCTCATCCTTGCCGAGTCAGAAATGAAAGAATTATCATAATTCTCATGTCTGAACTGAACAAGGTTTAATATTTCTCTAATGCAAGAATGTACATTTTCTCTTGCAAAATATACGGTATTGGAATAATGAGAATGTTAAGGCATCACAGGCACTTGCATGTATTTGCCTTCCAAATATGCACTGTGCAGTGCATAGTGATGTCTTTTAATAAAAGCACAGGTAAGCTATTTGCAATATACATATACATAATCGAGCAGATCTACAGTACAAACACTCCACGCTTTATAATACGAGTTAAAGCTTTAAGATCTGCTAAAATCAGAGGAAACCAAGGAATAATTATTTGGGTTCATTAATGGATTTACATCTCAACAGTTCATAGGTGTTATTAAAAGAATATTCTGGACAAATCAATTTTTTTTCAAAAAAATGAACCAAATAATAAAATAAAACATTCTCACCAATCCCCCGCCAATGCTGTTCCGACATTTGTCAAGTCCCTGCTCTTCTTCACATAATAGTTAGGGTTCAACACAAACTCATCATACCACTGGCCATTGTGATGATCAGTTAATGGCTGAGCATGCCTTTCCTAAAATTTCCAGTGAAAGACCAGTGGAGACCGGAATGTGTCAGGGGGTCAATGAGGGTGATAATGGTTTGTGTATTTAATTTTTTTAAATCTTTGTGCTCTTTGATATTTTGTTAATGGGCAAGCAAGCTCCATCAATTTCTTGAAAATTTATCATAGATGGTCAGAGTAGTGTTGAGTGCAAATATTCGAATCACAAATTTTAATATAGTGGTATATATTCGTATTCACGAATATTCTAGATTTTTTTTCCATCATTCTTGCTTGTGGCCCAATGAGAAGGATGCAATGTCTTTGTCTGAGCTTAGCAACATCCCTAGCAACCAATAGGAAAGTTGCCTACCCCTTACTATATAAGAACCTCCTCAGCAGCCATTTTCTGCAGTTTTATGGAGTTCTGAGAGAGAGACAGCAGTGTCATTGCTGTGCTGTGTGCTTTGTTGTGTCATTATATTAGATAGTTAGTTAGTTAGCTTATATATATAATACAGATAGTTAGTGGGAGATAGTCAGTGTAGGTTAGATTGTAATATAGTGTAGCTGATAGGTTCTGCTGTCCATACATACATACATACATATATAGTGCTGTGGTGTCACAAGTTCACAACAATACTTAGTGCACCAATCAGTAATATGTAGTCAGACCTGCTAAAATGTGAAGTTTCACGTATTGCGCTAAAATATGTGCATCAATAATTGGCAATTTCCGCAATCGCGAATATATTGGAACACTCTATCTGCATATAAAGCTATTGTAATATTCTGCCGTGCCGCGTAATACATCACTGTCCATCTTGTTCACCTGCTACCACAATCCCAGTTAATTTCTTAATTTATTCATAGAATTACTGTGCATCAGTATTAAATTGCAGTGTAATATATCGCCGTCTGCATCTTGTTGAACCACCTGCCTCAATGTTAAAAGTGTGGAGTAATATATTGCCATCTGCATCTTGTTGAACCACTGGCCTCAGTATTAGGCCTCATGCACACGACCGTTGTGTGCATCCGTGGCCGTTGTGCCGTTTTCAGTTTTTTTTTTCGCGGACCCATTGACTTTTAATGGGTCCGTGGAAAAATGCACCGTTTTGCAGCCGAGACCGTGATCCATGTTTCCTGTCCGTCAAAAAAATATGACCTGTCCTATTTTTTTGACGGACAACGGTTCACGGACCCATTCAAGTCAATTAGTCTGTGAAAGAACACGGATGCACACAAGATTGGCATCCGTGTCCGTGATCCGTGGCCGTAGGTTACTTTCATACAGACGGATCCGAAGATCCGTCTGCATAAAAGCTTTTTCAGAGGTGAGTTTTCACTTCGTGAAAACTCAGATCCGACAGTATATTCTAACACAGAGGCGTTCCCATGGTGATGGGGACGCTTCAGGTTAGAATATACTGAAAAACTGTGTACATGACTGCCCCCTGCTGCCTGGCAGGTGCTGCCAGGCAGCAGGGGGCAGACCCCCCCCCTGTTTTTAACTCATTGGTGGCCAGTGAGGCCGCCCCCCCTCCCTCCCCTGTAGTTAACTCATTGGTGTCCAGTGGGCCCCCCCTCCCTTTCCTGTAGTTAACTCATTGGTGTCCAGTGGGCCCCCCTCCCTCCCCTGTAGTTAACTCATTGGTGTCCAGTGGGCCCCCCCTCCCTCCGCTGTAGATAACTCGTTGGTGGCCAGTGGGCCCTCTCCCCTCCCTCCCCCTCCTAATTAAAATCGCCCCCCCTATCATTGGTGGCAGTGGAGAGTACCGATCGGAGTCCCAGTGTAATCGCTGGGGCTCCGATCGGTAACCATGGCAACCGGGACGCTACTGCAGTCCCGGTTGCCATGGTTACTTAGCAATTTGTAGAAGCTTCATACTTACCTGCCAGCAGCGATGTCTGTGACCGGCCGGGAGCTCCTCCTACTGGTAAGTGACAGGTCTGTGCTATAGGCAATGTGCCGCACAGACCTTTCACTTACCAGTAGGAGGAGCTCCCGGCCGGTCACAGACATCGCAGCTCGCAGGTAAGTATGAAGCTTCTACAAATTGCTAAGCAACCATGGCAACCGGGACTGCAGTAGTGTCCCGGTTGCCATGGTTACCGATCGGAGCCCCAGCGATAACACTGGGACTCCGATCGGTACTCTCCACTGCCACCAATGATAGGGGGGCGAATTTAATTAGAAGGGGGAGAGAGGGGAGAGGGCCCACTGGCCACCAATGAGTTATCTACAGCGGAGGGAGGGGGGGCCCACTGGACACCAATGAGTTAACTACAGGGGAGGGAGGGGGGGCCCACTGGACACCAATGAGTTAACTACAGGGGAGGGAGGGGGGGCCCACTGGCCACCAACGAGTTATCTACAGCGGAGAGAGGGGAGGCCCACTGGACACCAATGAGTTAACTACAGGGGAGGGAGGGGGGGCGGCCGCACTGGCCACCAATGAGTTAACTACAGGGGAGGCGGCCGCACTGGCCACCAATGAGTTTAAAACAGGGGGGGGGGGTCTGCCCCCTGCTGCCTGGCAGCACCTGCCAGGCAGCAGGGGGCAGTCATGTACACAGGTTTTCAGTATATTCTAACCTGAAGCGTCCCCATCACCATGGGAACGCCTCTGTGTTAGAATATACTGTCGGATCTGAGTTTCACGATGTAGCTCATATCCGACAGTATATTCTAACATAGAGGCGTTCCCATGGTGATGGGGATGCTTCAAGTTAAAATATACCATCGGATTGGAGAAAACTCCAATCCGATGGTATAAAAGAACTCCAGACTTTACATTGAAAGTCAATGGGGACGGATCCGTTTGAAATGGCACCATATTGTGTCAACGTCAAACGGATCCGTCCTCATTGACTTGCATTGTAATTCAGGACGGATCCGTTTGGCTCCGCACGGCCAGGCGGACACCAAAACGACTTTTTTTTCATGTCCGTGGATCCTCCAAAAATCAAGGAAGACCCACGGACAAAAAAAACGGTCACGGATCACGGACCTACAGACCCCGTTTTTGCGGACCATGAAAAAATACTGTCGTGTGCATGAGGCCTTAAAGTGTAATATATCGCTGTCCATCTTGTTCACCTGCTGCCACAATCCCAGTTAATGTCTTCATTTATTCATGGAATTTCTGTGCCTCAGTATTAGATTGTGGTGTAATATAGCACCATCTGCATCTTGTTGAACCACTGGCCTCAGTATTAAAATGTGGTTCAATATATCGCCATCTGCATCTTGTTGAACTGCTGGCCTCAGTATTAAAGTGTGGTGTAATAACTGTATATCGCTGTCCATCTTGTTCACTTGCTGCCACGATCCCAGTTAATGTTTTAATTTATTTATATAATTACTGTGCCTCAGTATTAAATTGCTGTGTAATATATCGCTATCTGCATCTTGTTGAACCGCTGGCACATTCACAGTTAATCTTTTAATTTATACATGTAACTTCTGTGCCTCAGTATTAAAGTGCAGTGTAAAATGTTGCTGTCTGCATCTTGTTATACTGCTGTGACATTTTCAACTAATCTGTTACATTAAGGATACAGTTACTGTACACTATGGCCAACAGACTGGGCCCTCCAAAGGAACAGGCAGTGGCAAAAATGTTGCTATAGCCGGCACAAGTAGCAGCAGAAGAAGGGTTGGTGTTAACAGCAGCAAAAGAAGGGTTGGTGGTAGTACCAGTTGCTGGTACTATAGTCACTCCCTTTCCATGTAGTTGACTCTGCACATTTCAGAGGACAGATGCCTTGTGCCCACCCAAGGTGGAAAGTCCCAAGCCAACATTACCTTTCCAAAAAAGCTGCACCAGCTCTGCACAGATATACTGAGCAGAAGGTGGGCCAGTCCTTGGGCCTCTCAGTGTATTATGGGCTTTTTTAAACCTTCTGAGAGGAATACAAAAATGGACTACTGAGACTTGCTGTGTAGCCGGCTGGTCGCTGCTAGAGATGAGCATTTTTTTGTAAGTAGCGGGTGCAATGACAGGGAGCTGCAATAGTACCACCCCTGTCATTGTACCCCTCAGATGTCACATTCATACATGATCTCAGCATCTGAGTGTAAAATTAGGAATTAAAAAAAATGTAATCAAACTTACCGCCTCCATTTGCTCGCAACGGGCCGGCCACCGGCATCTTGTTTGAAGATCTCTTCCAAAATCTCGTGCGGCGCAAGGTTACGTCAAGTGTGGCTTCAACTGGACGAATTTGCCATGGGCATGCTTTCCTGCCCGACCAGTAGTGTGGCATCAGAGTGGGAGTTCAGGTTGGGCATAGTTACCCCCAAGAGAACTCGCCTTTCCTCCCAAAATGTTGAGAGACTAACCTTCATAAAGATGAATTACATGTGGATCAACCAGGATTTCCAGACACTGGTGCCTGACGCAACAGAATAGATCATTCAGCCACTAATGATCATACCATAGTGTGCTGGCACATCGGAATATTCCGCAAAATGGGTTGTTACTTCTGGCCACATGCTGCTGCCACCATTCTGATGCTGCCACCCACCTGCTGCCTCAGCTGCCATTCCTACAAAGAGGCTTCTTGGCATACTGATATGTACATGTTAATTTAAAAAAAAATATTGATATAAAGATATGCATGCCACTGGGCCTTGCTATTACACTGCTGTTGTTGGGATTTGCTACTACTGTGATCTGCCACCATCTTGTGCTGCATTCCAATGCTGCTGCTCCAATCCCCACTCTGCTATGGGGCCACTATTGTCCCTGTTTGTCTGTGTGATCATAATTATGTTTGCCTTGTTCTAAGAAGAACAGAAAAAAAGGATCCTATATTTTGAGCATAAGTATGGCCTCATTCACACAGTCAGTATTTGATTAGTATTTGTAAACCAAAATCAGGAGAGAGTTCAATGCAAAGATGAGATGCAAATGATTCCATTACATTCTATGGCTATTTTGGACCCACTCCTGTTTTTGGCTTACAAATACTGATCAAATACTGATAAAAAACAAAAAAAAACAAATACTGACCAGTGGCCATAAAGTTCTGCATGCAAGACTGTTTTCTTTGTTAAAAAAACAAATTTCAGATGTAAATGGCCAAAACGAATGCAAATTGAGCATAAGGCCTGTGTCAGGCGGTTAGTATTCGGTCAGTGTTTTGCATTAGTATTTGATCAGAATTTGTAAACCAAAAGCAGGAGTGGGTCCAGAACACAGATGAGATGCAAATCATTTCATTACATTTTTGGACCCACTGTTTTTTGGCTTACAAATACTGATCAAATACTTATGGAAAAAAATGACCAAATACTGAGCAGCTGAAAGAGGCTTTATGGATGCTTAAAATACAGGATATATTTTTTTGTTTTTAGTTTTCTGTTCTTCTGACACATCAGAAGAATGGAAAAATAAACAGTGATGTTAACATAACATTACTGCCACTGCTGCCGCCCTCCATCCCCACTCTGTCATGGGACCACTACTGTCACTGCCACCTTCCCCACTTTGTCATTTGGCCACTACTGCTGTTACCACCATCCCCACTCTGTTGTGGGGCCACTATTGTCACTGTGACTATTGTTCCCACATTGTAATGGGGCCACTACTGCTGCTGCCATCTTGCCCTCTGTTATGGGGCCACTACTGCTGCTACCACCATCCCCACTCTGTTTTTGGGGCCACTATTGTCACGGTTACTGCCACTGATTCTGATGCTGCCATGTCCTCACTCTGTCATGGGGCCACTAATTCCATGGTTACTGCCACTGCTGTTGCCACTGTCCCCTTTCTGTCATGTGGCACTAGTGTCATTGTTACTGCCATTGCAGCTGCTGCTGCCACTCTGTCATGGGGCCACTACTGCCGCTGCCAACATCCCCATTCTGTCATGGGGTTTCTATTGTCATGGTTACTGCCACTGCTGCTGCTGCCACAGTCCCCACTCTGTCATGGGCCCATTGTTGTCACGGTTACTGACATTCTTTCTGCTGCCACCCTCCCCTTTTTGTCACAGGGCCACTACTGCTACTGTTAAGGCCACCTTACCCTCTGTTATGGAGCAGTAACTGCTTCTGCCACCAGTCCCAATTACAAAGTATAGTGAAAAAGTAGGCTCTTTTAGGAAAATTGTAAAAAAAACATTGGGACATTTTAAAACAGGATAAGATAATATTATAGAGTTTAACGAAAAATCCTATTTTCTCTTTTAGAAAAGCAAATAATCTAGAAAACATAATTGCCCCTAGTATTAAAACTAAAACCACAAAAAATATGGGTAAAGAAAAAAGTGATCAATTAATATCAACAAAAATTTAAAAAGGGCTTTTTTCCGTGTGGTATGTGCAAACCATGTCAGAAAGTGAAAAAAACTAGCCCAATTTTTGAAGTAGAAAGTATGGGCATAAAACATGAAATTAGGGATCATATTACATGCAACAGGGGTAATTTATTTCATTAAATGCCCATGCAATAAAATATATGTTGGAAGAACAAAAAGAGCACTTCAAATTAGAATAAGTGAACACACAAATAATATAAAGAAAAAATCAGAAATACAGCCCCTGTCAATGCTCTACAAAAAGATGCAAGCAGGCCTCTTTAAAGGATCAATATTTGGTGGTATTGAAATAGTTAAACCTGATACACGGGGAGGGGACTATGTAAACAGATGTCTAGGACAGAAAGCAGATGGATCTATGAATTGAATATTTTGACACCTGAGCACCCCAACGCTGCCCTCTTTATTAATGGTGTCCCCCAGCAGTGCCCACTTTATTTATGGTGTCCACCCCAGCAGTGCCCTCCTTATTTATAGTGCCCCCCAGCAGTGCTCTCCTAATTTATAATGTCTCCCAGTAGTGCCATTTTTATTAATAATGTCCCCCAGCAGTGTCATCTTATATCTACAGTACATATTAAGAGGATCACTACTGGAAGCAGTGGGCACAGTTTCGGGGGTAGGAGCAGGATAGTGAAAGATTATGGAAAAGTGAGGAATTTAGGATGTCTGTATTTTAAACTCGGCAGGGACAAGACGTGACTGAAATACTTTGTCATGGCAGCCTGGTCTGAATGGAAAAGATGAGGAAAGAGAACATCTACATGAGAGGAGACATCATTGGATGTAATAGGTATGTGTGCTGTATGTAATGTCCAATTCAAATATGCCTTTAACAGTAGTGCTTTGGGAAGGGGTTAGATTGAGAATTTGACATGGGGTGGGGGAGCCAATTTAGTTTTTACTTCAGGACAGCAGAAAGCTAGAATTGGCCCAGGCCACAATTTTCAATTGCATCTGCGGCCTAACTGCACAGATACAGTTGTGGACAGATAGGCCGCTTCCGGGAATAGTGTTTCCTGTCTAACTATCCTGAATAGGACTCCGATACATAGCTTTGCTTGGGGCCCAGAAATGCTAAGCCCGCCCCTGCCTAGATATGATGACAGTGCTCACCTGAGTACCATGATGATTGTACTCGCCATGGTGTGCATAATACCTGATGCTCAAAACACATAACTCACCATATGTTGTCAAATAATTAAAGGGGTTCTCTGGGAATTGAGAATATGAAAATACCTAAATATTACTTAATTATAAATACATTCCCAAGAGGAGAGGAACTGATTATAATATTAAAGCTATGAACTACATGCAATTCAATGCATTTTTGTTTAATTACAAACTGATTCATAGGCATGGTTTTTATTTTATTATTTTTATGTGCAAAAAAGGCTTAGTAAGAGAAAAGAAATAAAAAATATATTTTGGTAAATAGATACATAAATATAAGACTCTCAAATTTGTTCATTTATCAACTCTCCCAGCTGCGAAACTGGGACAAGCAGTACTAAATCTATCTTGTAAAGGCATCCCAATTGAAATCAATGAGATGTTATATACAGTGCAGTATTTTTACCTCACTGTGGTGGAAGTAAGACATTGATAAATGGCGGCACACCAGAGTTTCACTGCCTTCCTCAACAGACTGTGAAACTGCATTCCCATTGCTGCTTATATAGTAGAAAATGAACCAGAAGCTTGTTTAGCATTGAGATGGTGTTTCAGTGCTTTGTCCAAGGAAATTAGGTAGAAATTAAATTGCTTGAGGTTGAATAGTCATACAGCCAAGTCTAGTAATCGAGATCTGTTATTAAAAGTTTGTTTTTGTATTTGACTTCAAAAGACCACCAGTGCTAAATCTAAGGAGTGCCTCATGGTGACAACCCCTCTATGTAATGAAGCTGGTACAAACATTCCTGTTAAGGGAGGAGGGGACTGTGGAGGCCATTATCAAAGGGGCAGCGGGGTACTGTGAGGTCACTGTTAAGGGAGCGGGGTATAATGGAGGTCACTGTTAAGGCAGCGGGGTACCGTGGCAGTCACTGTTAAAGGGGCAGTCGCTGTGGAGGTCTCTGTTAAGGGGGCTGGGAATGGTGGAGGTCAGTTAAGGGGACTGTAACCTATGGTCAGTGTTAAGGGACGGGCCCCGTGGAGGTCACTGTTAAGGGGTTGGGCCCCTGTGGAGGTCACTGTCAAGGGGGTGGGTGGGGTGCTGTAAAACTCACTGTTAAAGGGGAAGGCTGCTATAAAGGTCAAAGTTAAGGTGGTAGTCTGCTGTGGAGGTCCCATTTTAAAGGATGGGGAACTGTGGGGGGTCAGTGTTAAGGGGTGGGGGCTGTGGAGGTCACTGTTAAGGGGGCAGGTTGCTGTAGATGTCACTGTTATACACACAAACATTAAATTAAATAGATTAAATATACTCGTGCGAAGCCGGGTCCTTCAGCTAGTTTACTATAAATCTGAATGCAGCGACAGGACTAGCTCGTTTATCTGCATGATCAAAAAACAAAAAAAAAGTATTTGCCTGTGTTTTAGTGTAACAGTTTTAGGGTTTCGTTTGTTAGGGAGGGATTATTGCCCGCGTCTTTTGTCTAGGAAAAAACAAAAAAAAAGTCTTTGCCTGTGTTTTAGTGTTACTGTTTTAGGGCTTCGGCTGCTAGGGAGGGATTATTGTCTGCATCTTTTGTCTGTGAAAAAAAAACAAAAAAAGTCTTTGCCTCTGTATCAGTGTTATTGTTTTAGGGTTTCGTGTCAATTTATTTATTTTTTTGCCCCATTGTCCCTAACCCAAAAAAGTTTGCCCAAACTCCCTCATTATTTTCTTTCTATATTGTTTTTCTGTTGTTTAAAAACATTATGGTCATTTACTCATTTGGCGAAATAATGAGTGGACGTGGTCATGCCAGCAGCTGTGGTCATGGTAGGTGAGTTGGTTCCAGTGCTGGACCACTGCCACCACAGGGCTGCTCCTCTACTAACGGAGGGGCGGGCGCAGGTGGCAAGGGCGTCCGCCTGATCCATGATTTTTTTGGGCATGGCAGCCGCCCCATTTCATCTCAGGACGCTGAGGCAGTGGTGTGATTCGTGACCCAAGCCAGTGGCACTGAGTCTTCTGCCCCGGCTCTGAGCAGCAGCAGCTCCCCACCTCCTAAAGGACCAGCCTCCGGCCCCCTACAATCGACCCTGATGCTGTTTGACAGCGACAGTGAGAGGGACATCTTGGGGGTGGTAATGCAGGAGAGTGAGCTAGAGCTTGGTCCGGATGGTCAGGACCTTTTGGAAGGGATGGAGGAGGAGGAGGAGGGGGTACAGCTCGTCAGTACCCCAGTGACATCCCTTCCAACTAGTGCAGGTGGTTTCAGCCAAAGAACCCCTGCACCTAGTCAGACCCAGGCGTCAGCGAGGGGACAGCAGAGCCAGGTCAGGGGCTCCACATCTGCTGTTCCCCTCAGTCAACCACTGGTCGACCTTGGGTCTGACATTACAGGCGATGAAGAGGAGGGTGATTTTGAATGGGTGCCATCTCCCTTTTCAGGTGACAGCAGCACTCATGAGGAAGGTAGGCACCCGAGGCAAATGGTGCACCAGGTCACCAGGGAGCCCAGTGTCAGGGGCTCCACTGGTAATGGCAGCAGGAAGCGGCAGCAGCAGCAGGTGCCAGCTCCAACTGTGCGCACCAAGCTCAAACAGGAGCAAGCCAACACCACCCCATTTGAAAGGAGGTTGGTGCGTAAGTCGCCTGTTTGGGCTTACTTCACACTGGCAGCAGACGATGTGACAATTGGCATCTGTCAGCTACGTCATGCCAGGGTGAGGAGAGGGAGATCTGTTGCTTAGCTGGGTACTACGGCCCTTACTCAGCACCTGAGAGTCAATCATTGGCGGGAGTGGGAAAAGATGCAGGGTGGTTGTAGCAGTGCCAACAGCAGTGCGCAGGGGACAGCAGCTCCTGCCACTGTCCTGCAGCCACCCCAACCCCTTCCTACTCCCCTACTCCATTTCCTAGAGGTACTGGTACCGGCAGCCAGACCTCTGCCTCCTCTGCACTCTCCTCTATTGCCTCCACTGCCGTCCGGCGCCAGCCGTCGGTTGCCGACCCATTTGAACACACTGCACCCTATGCCCCCTAAGGGACCGACGCGTGCATTCACTCAATGGGCTCCTGGCAAGGGTTATCACCCAACATCTGCTGGCCTTCAATATTGTGGACTGCAATCCATTCCGAGCAGGCCCAACCCAGATGGCGTGTCCCCAGCCGCCATTTCTTTGCCAGTAGCGGCGTCCCTGCCCTACACCAGCATATTGTGCAGAATGTATCTCTGTTTCTGGATCACGCTGTCAGTGACAGGGTATATCTGACAATGGATGCCTGGACCAGCAGACACGGGCAGGGATGATACATAAGCTTTACTGCCCATTGGGTGTCCCTCCGAGGCGCCAGGGGGGGATCATTAGATGTGGCGGCATCTCAGTTTGTGGTGCTGCCCTAGGGTGTCCAGGGGAGAACTGCTGCTTTCCCTCAAGCCACTGTCTCCATTGCTACTGAGCCCCACAGCAAGCATCCCCGTAGCTATGCAAGTGTGGGGCACGTCTGCTGCTAGGCCGTGCTCCAACTTGTAAGTTTAGGGGAACAGAGAAACACTGGACCTGATGTTCTGGCCGCCCTCCAGGCTCAGGTCCACAAGTGGCTGAAACCCTGAAGGCTCCAGGCAGGTATGGTTGTCTGCGACAATGGCAGCAACCTCCTCGCCGCCCTCCATTCTGACAGTCTCACACACGTGCCCTGCATAACACATGTCCTTAACCTGGTACAGAAGTTCCTACGCACATACCCAATGTTGAGCAACATAGTGCCAAGGGTACGTAGGATTGCCAGCCACTTCCGATGCTCCCCAACCGCCACCGCGTCCCTGTCCAAACTGCAGCAGGACAACAGTCTGCAACCTCACAGGCTGATTGTGGACAGAGTGACGCGGTGGAACTCACTTTTCAATATGCTGAAGAAGGTTGTGGGAGCCGCAACGGGCAAACCCTTAGCCTCACACTCCAGTTCTCCCTGCCCATCTCACCCAGCAAGGCTGGCTGGCCCAAGCACCTCCACCCGAGCAGGTGATATTATGGGTGAGATGAGGTTGTTCTACCAGCCTACGCCATCCAGTAGCAGCAGCAGTCACCACCAGCGGCTGGCATGCATAGTGGCAGACTACATGGGGTCGTCGGTGCTTCCGACAGGATGAGCATGAGTACTGTCTTGCCCCCACTCCAGCGTACTGTCTGAGCGGACATTAAGCAGGTGGGGTGGTCACCGACAAGCGGACCCGTCTGTCCACTGACTCCGTGGACAGACTAACATTTATCAAAATGAACGAGTCCTGGCTCGGCAGCTACTTCTTGGCCCCTGCAGTCGGTTCCGGGCGCAGAAGGGTCCCTTGTCAATCCCTCTCCTTGGCTCTCCCTCCCAAACTATGTTGTTTTTTAACTTCTGTATATATTTCTGGATAAAAATTTTAATATATTTTTTTAATTGATATCTTTAATTAAATATTTATGCATTGATGAATTTATTTATGTTTTTACTGATGATTTTATTTATGTATGCATTTTTAAAATATATTTATTTATTCATTGATAACTTTATATGTTTTTGTATTGATGAATTTATGTATTTATTTATTTAATCATTTATTTTTGTATTTATTTATTGACAACTTTATTTATATATTTCTCTATTGTTGAATTTCTTAACATATTTTTTGGGTGACCAATTTATTTTAATTTTTTTATATTTCAGTTTATTTATCCTTTTTTTCATTAATTTATTAAACCTCTTATTTATTTATTCATTAATTTAACTAATTGTTGAAATATTTATATATATATATATATATATATATATATATATATATATATACAGTACAGACCAAAAGTTTGGACACACCTTCTCATTCAAAGAGTTTTCTTTATTTTCATGACTATGAAAATTGTAGATTCACACTAAAGGCATCAAAAGTAACTATGAATTAACACGTGGAATTATATACATAACAAAAAAGTGTGAAACAACTGAAAATATGTCATATTCTAGGTTCTTCAAAGTAGCCACCTTTTGCTTTGATTACTGCTTTGCACACTCTTGGCATTCTCTTGATGAGCTTCAGGAGGTAGTCACCTGAAATGGTTTTCACTTCACAGGTGTGCCCTGTCAGGTTTAATAAGTGGGATTTCTTGCCTTATAAATGGGATTGGGACCATCAGTTGCGTTGTGGAGAAGTCACCTCTGAGTCACCTCTGCTGCGGAGGATAAGTTCATCCGAGTCACCAGCCTCAGAAATCGCAAGTTAACATAAGCTCAGATTAGAGACCAGGTCAATGCCACGCAGAGTTCTAGCAGCAGACACATCTCTAGAACAACTGTTAAGAGGATACTGTGTGAATCAGGCCTTAATAGTAGAATATCTGCTAGGAAACCACTTCTAAGGACAGGCAACAAGCAGATGAGACTTGTTTGGGCAAAAGAACACAAGGAATGGACATTAGACCAGTGGAAATCTGTGCTTTGGTCTGATGAGTCCGAATTTGAGATCTTTGGTTCCAACCACCGTGTCTTTGTGCGACGCAGAAAAGGTGAACGGATGGACTCTACATGCCTGGTTCCCACCGTGAAGCATGGAGGAGCGGTGTGATGGTATCGGGATGCTTTGCTGGTGACACTATTGGGGATTTATTTAAAATTAAAGGCATACTGAACCAGAGTGGCTACCACAGTATCTTGCAGCGGCATGCTATTCCATCCGGTTTGCATTTAGTTGGACCATCATTTATTTTTCAACAGGACAATGAGCCCAAACACACCTCCAGGCTGTGTAAGGGCTATTTTACCATGAAGGAGAGTGATGGGGTGCTGCGCCAGATGACCTGGCCTCCACAGTCACGGGACCTGAACCCAATCGAAATGGTTTGGGGTTAGCTGGACCGCAGAGTGAAGGCAAAAGGGCTAACAAGTGCTAAGCATCTCTGGGAACTCCTGCAAGACTGTTGGAAGACTATTTCAGGTGACTACCTCTTGAAGCTCATCAAGAGAATGCCAAGAGTGTGCAAAGCAGTAATCAAAGCAAAAGGTGGCTACTTTGAAGAACCTAGAATATGACATATTTACAGTTGTTTCACACTTTTTTATTATGTATATAATTCCACATGTGTTAATTCTGACAAAAAATAAGTATTTTAATCAGTGGCCATTTTTAATGCATCTTAAAGGGAAACTGTCAAAAATGTGGCCTGCTGGGAGGCGACGGGAGTACTGGCCCCAAACATTAGGAATTCACCGGACAGAAAACATCAAGTGATTATGTGGCTGAAGGTATATTAGGAGGTCATTGGATAGCAATTTTACTGTAGGCCAGTGGACTACAGGCCACAAAAAATATTCATTCAATGTACAGAAAACATCAAGTGATTTTGTGGCTGGAGGTTAATTAGGCAGTCAATGGGTATCAATTTTACTGTAGGCCAGTGGACTGCAGGCCCCAAAAATTATTCATTCACCGGACAGAAAACATCAAGGAATTATGTGGCTGGAGGTATATTAGATGGCCATTGGATATCAATTTTACTGCAGGCCAGTACAAATTGTCATGGTCTTACCTCCTTGCTGTTCCCTTCGTTTGACATGTGCTGGCGGCCATCTTGGTTTCTGGGTTTTCTTGTAGCCTCCCACCCTGCGGCTCCTCCTTCCCACTGGGAGGAGCTGGATGCCTAGCTCATATATATAGGAGGTCTGTGGCTTCAGTTCCTTGCTTGGTCCTCCTGTGTTCACATGCTTCCAAGACTGCTGCTGCTTCTGGTTCCTGATCCTGGCCTCGTCTGACTACCCCGTTGGTTCCTGATTCCGGCTTCGTCTGACTACCCCGTTGGTTCCTGATTCCGGCTTCGTCTGACTACCCTTCTGGTTCCTGACCTCTGTCTCCGCAAGACCCTGCTTCGGTTTAGCCATTCGTTCGGACTTTGCTACGGCTTGCTCTTCAATAAAACCTTCTTATTTTCCACTTATCTCTTGTTGTACGTCTGGTTCATGGTTCCATGACACAAATACATGTCAAATACATATGTTTAAAATAAAAAATATATAAAATTGGAATAAAAACATGGCTAATGAAATCCCCCCTCTTGAAAAAAACTAATTGATAATAGTTAAAATTCGATAACACATGGTCGTCACAGGTTTTAAATTCCTCCAAGGTCACAAACATTAGACATTCACCGGACAGAAAAGGCCTTTTATGCTGCTGTATTTACATAAGACAGGGACCATTCTTTGTTCTGGGTAGTGGCAGATATGTGTGGGCTGGCATGAGGAAATTCTCTTACACGTGTTTGTCACAGGTGTTGCATTCCTCCGAGATCCATGCCTCATTCATTTTTAGAAATGTGAGTGAGTCCACACTGTCGTGAGCTAGGCGAGTGCGCTTATTGGTCATGATCCCCCCCTGCTGCGCTGAATGTCCTTTTGGACAGGACACTCGATGAGGGGCAAGCCAAGAGTTCCATGGCAATTTGTGCCAGCTCTGGCCACAGGTCAAGCCTGCACACCCTGTAGTCAAGGGGTTCCTCGCTTCTCAAAGGATCCACATTGGCTTTTAATCCAATGTAGTCAGACACCCGTTGGCCTAGGCATTCTCTGAGGCTGAATCCGGAGGGTAGCTGTCGATGGGTTGGCTGCAAGAATGATCTCATATCCGAAGTAACCAACACATCTTCAAACCACTGTAATTCTTGCATGTGCTGAAGGATTGGTACTCGCAACTGTTTCTCTGTGGGTGGAAATACTCTTCCAGTGCCAGCAACAGCAGAATACAGCATCTCTCGAAGCAAGGCCTGGAAATGCTGCATTCTGTCAGCCCTCTGTGATGCTGGTAACATGTCCACCATTTTGTGTTTGTATCGGGGGTCTAAGTACGTTGCCACCCAGTACTGGTCCTTGCCTTTATACGGGGGTCCCTCTTCAAACACTGGAGCATTAAGGCCCCCATTTGCACTAAATTGAAAGCCGTGGAGTGCCCTGGCTCCTGCTGATCGCCCAGGAGAATGTCGTCCTCGGTCTTCTCCCCCCAGCCATGGACAACACCAGGGATCCCAGAAAAGTTTAAAGCCTGCTCCTCCTCCTCCCCCCAGGCACCATCCTCCTCTGACTCCTCTTCAGACTCCTGCTGACTTGTTTCAGATGGAGTAGCCTCCCTGGGAATTCATTTAGCATAGTGACTTCCTCATTGTGACTTCCTTCCAGCATTGTGACTACTAGCATGCTCCAGAAAGAATTTGTAAGGTACGATGTCACTGATGGCACCCCTGGTTTTGACTGACCAGTTTGGTGATCTCATCAAATGGCCGCAGAAGTCTGCATGCATAGAGCATGAGCAGCCAATGGCGCAGTGAAAAAAAAACAAGCTCCCCAGAACCTGTCCTGCCACAGAGTTCGTACAGGTAGTCGTTAATGGCACATTTTGCTGGAACAGCCTATCAATCATATACAAGGTGGAGTTCCAGGGTGTTGGGCAGTCACAAATTGTGTCTCCGCTGAACGTCCGCAAGGCGAGCCATGGCCGTGTAAGATCTTCTAAAATGGCCAGATATTTTCCTGGCCTGCCGCAAGACGTCCTGGACCCTGGGGTATTTGGCAAAGAATCACTGCACGACTAAGTTCAGGACATTTGCCATGCACGGCACATGTGTCATTTTGCCCTGTTTCAGCATGCTTAGCAGATTGGCACCGTTGTTGCACACCACTTTACCAACTGGAAAATTGAGCTGGGTTAGCCACTGATCGGCCTGTGACTGCAGAGCTGAAAGCAGCATAGGAACGGTGTGGCTCTTGGCTTCCAGGCACAACAGCCGCAGCACAGCATGGGAAAGTCTCACTTGGCACATCAAATAGGTTCTGGTGAGTTGGGGGGGGTGCAACGGAAGAGGCGGTAGCAGTGGAAAAGGAGGAGTCAGCCGAGGAGGAGACGGAGGATGGAGTAGGAGAAGAAGAGGCAGGTCTGCATGCAATCCGTGGCGGTAACACCAAATCCACAGGGGTGCCACGGGTTGAATGTTTGACAGCCGTCAGAAGGTTCACCCAGTGGGCAGTAAAGGTTATTTAGCTTCCCTGCCCGTGTTTGCTAGACCATGTGTCTGTGGTCAGATGTATCTTGGCACCGAGACTGTGTGCCAGAGTTACATTCACTTGCCGCTGAACATGGCCATATAGCTCTGGGATGCCCTTCTGGAAGAAATATTTCCTTCCGAGGACCTTCCATTGCGGTGTGCCAATGGCCACACATTTTCTAAAGGCCTCTGAGTCTACCAGTTTATATGGCAGTAGTTGGTGGGCTAGTACTTCCGACAAGCAGGCGGTCAGTCATTTGGCAAGAGGGTTATCCGGCGTCATCAACTTTTTACGTTCGAACATTTGGGCCACGGAAGCCTGCCTTTTGCCAGATGAACGTGATGATGGCACGGTGGAAGGTGGAGAACAAAGGATGACGGCACGGTGGAAGGTGGAGAACAAATGGGAGGATAGAGGATAAGGAGAAGAGGCAGGACGTGGAGCGCTGGGAGTGTGGCTTTGTGGGTTCAGATGGCGTTGCTCCCACTGGGCTCGGTGATGGGAGGCCAGGTGCCTTCTTTAGGCGGTCTTCCCTAGGTGAGTGTTGAGCTTACCGCGACTTATGCGTTGACAGCACAGGCTGCAGATGGAAACACTATTGTCAGCAGCTAACACATTAAAAAAAGCCCACACTGCTGAGCCATGTGCCAGCATCCTGGGAGCGCCAGATGTGACCGTGCATGGTGGAAGGCTCGCTCCAGATACATTTGCAGTCTGCTTTTTGCCTCCTGTGCACTGCAAGTTCATCCTCCTTCTCCTCCCTCTCAGCTGCTCCGTCTCTCCCTCTGAACTCCCCTCCTCTTCCTCTCTTGTGGGCACCCATGTGACATCCATCGACACATCATCATTATCACCTTCACCATCACTGACATTAAAGCTCTCGGAGTAGGCAGCAACAGCGGGGACCACCCTCCTTTGTCTGATCTGGGTACTGTCTTCATACCGCTGGGTGGCGGCCGTTGCTACCTCCTCTTTCTCACTTGATGCCAAGAATGGATGCGCATCGAAAAGGTCTGGGAATGGATGGCAAAATAATTCCTCAGACTCAAATGGAGGGGCTATAGTGGTGATGGTGTCTTTGGGGGTGCACACAGCAGAGAGTGAGGAGGGTGCTGATTCAGAGGATGAGGAGGGTGCAGAAGCGGAAGGCTGAGTGAGCCACTTAACCAACTCTGGTGCGTCCTTTGACGTAATCGTGCGCACCTTTTCCAACTTCCCACTAAGGCTCTTTCATTAGTTTCCCTCCCCTCGGTGATGACTCTGTCACTGTCCCCGGATGCTGGCGGGATCCTCGGCGGCTGCCTCCAGTGCACAGCCCGGATCATCGATCGCAGGTCATGCTGCTGAATAAGCCTTTAGCTGCGAGGCTTGGCTACATGCGGGGGGTTTTGTCACACAGCCGGGGCAGACTTCACCAGGAAGGGGCTGACAGGCCACGGGGAGCACCTACACTGTCATTTAGCAGAGCGGAGTTTGGAGTCTGTTTTGATGGCAACATGTGTTATAGAGTTACATAGAACTGCTGGTAAATAGGGATGAGCGAACCCGAACTGTATAGTTCGGGTTCGTACCGAATTTTGGGGTGTCCGTGACACGGACCCGAACCCTGAAATTTTCGTAAAAGTCCGGGTTCGGGTTCGGTGTTCGTCGCTTTCTTGGCGCTTTTTGAAAGGCTGCAAAGCAGCCAATCAACAAGCGTCATACTACTTGCCCCAAGAGGCCATCACAGCCATGCCTACTATTGGCATGGCTGTGATTGGCCAGAGCACCATGTGACCCAGCCTCTATTTAAGCTGGAGTCACATAGCGCCGCCCGTCACTCTGCTCTGATCAGCATAGGGAGAGGTTGCGGCTGCGACAGTAGGGCGAGATTAGGCAGATTAACTCCTCCAAAGGACTTGATTACTTGATCGATCTGCAGCTGTGGATCATTGAGCTACTGATACTCAATTGCTCACTGTTTTTAGGCTGCCCAGACAGTTTGTCAGTCACTTTTTTCTGGGGTGATCGGCGGCCATTTTGTGTCTTGTGGTGCGCCAGCACAAGCTGCGACCAAGTAAATTTAACCCTCAATGGTGTGGTTGTTTTTTGGCTAAAGCCTACATCAGGGTGAAGCTGTCACACCAAGTGCATTTAACCAGCAATAGTCTGTTTATTTTTTGGCCATATACTACATCAGGGGCAAGCTGCGCCTGTCACCAAGTGCATTTAACCCTCAATGGTGTGGTTGTTTTTTGGCTAAAGCCTACATCAGGGTGAAGCTGTCACACCAAGTGCATTTAACCAGCAATAGTCTGTTTATTTTTTGGCCATATACTACATCAGGGGCAAGCTGCGCCTGTCACCAAGTGCATTTAACCCTCAATGGTGTGGTTGTTTTTTGGCTAAAGCCTACATCAGGGTGAAGCTGTCACACCAAGTGCATTTAACCAGCAATAGTCTGTTTATTTTTTGGCCATATGCTACATCAGGGGCAAGCTGCGCCTGTCACCAAGTGCATTTAACCCTCAGTAGTGTGGTTGGTCAAGCTGTCACACCAAGTGCATTTAACCATCAATAGTGTGGTTATTTTTTGGCCATATCCCAGTCTAATTCTGTCAGTAAACGTATACCTGTCACCCAGAGCCTAAATACTAGGCCTCAAGTTTATATCCAGCTAAATCTGTTGTTACTGGTGTGGCTAGTCAAGTTATTTAGTGTCCGTCAAAGCACATTTTTTGTTCTGGGTTGAAATACAATTCCCAATTTAGCAATTTCATAGTTTAGTGGTTTCTGCTGTATCAGAGCTATTTGATATCTATCCCTAAAAGGGTATATAATATTCAAGGTGCACATAGGGTCATTCTGAATAACTTCACACACCCGCTACAGTGCATTTCCAAGTCTAATTCTGTCAGTAAACATATACCTGTCACCCAGCGCCTAAATACTAGGCCTCAAATTTATATCCTGCTAAATCTGTCGTTACTGCTGTACTGTTGTGGCTGGGCAAGTTATTTAGTGTCCGTCCAAGCACAGTTTTTGTTCTGGGTTGAAATACAATTCCAAATTTAGCAATTTCATAATTTTGTGGTTTCTGCTGTATCAGAGCTATTTGAAATCTATCCCTAAAAGGGTATATCATATTCAAGGTGCACATAGGGTCATTCAGAATAACTTCACACACCCGCTACTGTGCATTTCCAAGTCTAATTCTGTCAGTAAACCTATACCTGTCACCCAGAGCCTAAATACTAGGCCTCAAATTTATATCCTGCTAAATCTGTCGTTACTGCTGTACTGTTGTGGCTGGGCAAGTTATTTAGTGTCCGTCCAAGCACAGTTTTTGTTCTGGGTTGAAATACAATTCCCAATTTAGCAATTTCATAATTTAGTGGTTTCTGCTGTATCAGGCCTACTTTAAATACATCCCTAAAAGGGTATATCAGAATCAAGGTGCTGATAGGGTCATTCTGAATAACTTCACACACACGCTACTGTGCATATCCCAGTCTAATTCTGTCAGTAAACCTATATCTGTCACCCAGCACCTAAATACTAGGCCTCAAATTTATATCCTGCTAAATCTGTCGTTACTGCTGTACTGTTGTGGCTGGGCAAGTTATTTAGTGTCCGTCAAAGCACAGTTTTTGTTCTGGGTTGAAATACAATTCCCAATTTAGCAATTTCATAATTTAATGGTTTCTGCTGTATCAGAGCTATTTGAAATCTATCCCTAAAAGGGTATATCATATTCAAGGTGCACATAGGGTCATTCTGAATAACTTCACACACCCGCTACTGTGCATTTCCAAGTCTAATTCTGTCAGTAAACCTATACCTGTCACCCAGCGCCTAAATACTAGGCCTCAAATTTATATTCAGCTGAATTTGAATACAATACATTGGGCCAAATAATATTTTTGTTGTTGTGGTGAACGATAACAATGAGGAAAACATCTAGTAAGGGACGCGGACGTGGACATGGTCGTGGTGGTGTTAGTGGACCCTCTGGTGCTGGGAGAGGACGTGGCCATTCTGCCACATCCACACGTCCTAGTGTACCAACTACCTCAGGTCCCAGTAGCCGCCAGAATTTACAGCGATATATGGTGGGGCCCAATGCCGTTCTAAGGATGGTAAGGCCTGAGCAGGTACAGGCATTAGTCAATTGGGTGGCCGACAGTGGATCCAGCACGTTCACATTATCTCCCACCCAGTCTTCTGCAGAAAGCGCACAGATGGCGCCTGAAAACCAACCCCATCAGTCTGTCACATCACCCCCATGCATATCAGGGAAACTGTCTGAGCCTCAAGTTATGCAGCAGTCTCTTATGCTGTTTGAAGACTCTGCTGGCAGGGTTTCCCAAGTGCATCCACCTAGCCCTTCCCCAGCGGTGGAAGACATAGAATGCACTGACGCACAACCACTTAGGTTTCCTGATGATGAGGACATGGGAATACCACCTCAGCAAGTCTCTGATGATGACGAAACACAGGTGCCAACTGCTGCGTCTTTCTGCAATGTGCAGACTGAACAGGAGGTCAGGGATCAAGACTGGGTGGAAGACGATGCAGGGGACGATGAGGTCCTAGACCCCACATGGAATGAAGGTCGTGCCACTGACTTTCACAGTTCGGAGGAAGAGGCAGTGGTGAGACCGAGCCAACAGCGTAGCAAAAGAGGGAGCAGTGGGCAAAAGCAGAACATCCGCCGCCAAGAGACTCCGCCTGCTACTGACCGCCGCCATCTGGGACCGAGCACCTCAAAGGCAGCTTCAAGGAGTTCCCTGGCATGGCACTTCTTCAAACAATGTGCTGACGACAAGACCCGAGTGGTTTGCACGCTGTGCCATCAGAGCCTGAAGCGAGGCATTAACGTTCTGAACCTAAGCACAACCTACATGACCAGGCACCTGCATGCAAAGCATGAACTGCAGTGGAGTAAACACCTTAAAAACAAGGAAGTCACTCAGGCTCCCCCTGCTACCTCTTCTGCTGCTGCCGCCTCGGCCTCTTCTGCTGCTGCCGCCTCGGCCTCTTCTGCTGCTGCCGCCTCGGCCTCTTCTGCTGCTGCCGCCTCGGCCTCTTCTGCTGCTGCAGCCTCGGCCTCTTCCTCCACCTCTGGAGGAACGTTGGCACCTGCCGCCCAGCAAACAGGGGATGTACCACCAACACCACCACCACCTCCGTCACCAAGCATCTCAACCATGTCACACGGCAGCGTTCAGCTCTCCATCTCACAAACATTTGAGAGAAAGCGTAAATTCCCACCTAGCCACCCTCGATCCCTGGACCTGAATGCCAGCATTTCTAAACTACTGGCCTATGAAATGCTGTAATTTAGGCTGGTGGACACAGACAGCTTCAAACAGCTCATGTAGCTTGCTGTCCCACAGTATGTTGTTCCCAGCTGCCACTACTTCTCCAAGAGAGCCGTGCCTTCCCTGCACAACCAAGTATCCGATAAAATCAAGTGTGCACTGCGCAACGCCATCTGTAGCAAGGTCCACCTAACCACAGATACGTGGACCAGTAAGCACGGCCAGGGACGCTATATCTCCCTAACTGCACACTGGGTAAATGTAGTGGCAGAGAGCTGTTTGGCGCACGTCCTTCTGCCGCCAAGGATCGCAGGGCAACATTCTTTGCCTCCTGTTGCCACCTCCTCCTTCTCGGCTTCCTCCTCCTCTTCTTCCACCTGCTCATCCAGTCAGCCACACACCTTCACCACCAACTTCAGCACAGCCCGGGGTAAACGTCAGCAGGCCATTCTGAAACTCATATGTTTGGGGGACAGGCCCCACACCGCACAGGAGTTGTGGCGTGGTATAGAACAACAGACCGACGAGTGGTTGCTGCCGGTGAGCCTCAAGCCCGGCCTGGTGGTATGCGATAATGGGCGAAATCTCGTTGCAGCTCTGGGACTAGCCGGTTTAACGCACATCCCTTGCCTGGCGCATGTGCTGAATTTGGTGGTGCAGAAGTTCATTCACAACTACCCCGACATGTCAGAGCTGCTGCATAAAGTGCGGGCCGTCTGTTCGCGCTTCCGGCGTTCACATCATGCCGCTGCTCGCCTGTCTGCACTACAGCGTAACTTCGGCCTTCCCGCTCACCGCCTCATATGCGACGTGCCCACCAGGTGGAACTCCACCTTGCACATGCTGGACAGACTGTGCGAGCAGCAGCAGGCCATAGTGGAGTTTCAGCTGCAGCACGCACGGGTCAGTCACACTGCGGAACAGCACCACTTCACCACCAATGACTGGGCCTCCATGCGAGACCTGTGTGCCCTGTTGCGCTGTTTCGAGTACTCCACCAACATGGCCAGTGGCGATGACGCCGTTATCAGCGTTACAATACCACTTCTATGTCTCCTTGAGAAAACACTTAGGGCGATGATGGAAGAGGAGGTGGCCTAGGAGGAGGAGGAGGAGGAGGAAGATGGGTCATTTTTTGCACTTTCAGGCCAGTCTCTTCGAAGTGACTCAGAGGGAGGTTTTTTGCAACAGCAGAGGCCAGGTACAAATGTGGCCAGCCAGGGCCCACTACTGGAGGACGAGGAGGACGAGGATGAGGAGGAGGTGGAGGAGGATGAGGATGAAGCATGGTCACAGCGGGGTGGCACCCAACGCAGCTCGGGCCCATTACTGGTGCGTGGCTGGGGGGAAAGGCAGGACGATGACGATACGCCTCCCACAGAGGACAGCTTGTCCTTACCCCTGGGCAGCCTGGCACACATGAGCGACTACATGCTGCAGTGCCTGCGCAACGACAGCAGAGTTGCCCACATTTTAACGTGTGCGGACTACTGGGTTGCCACCCTGCTGGATCCACGCTACAAAGACAATGTGCCCACCTTACTTCCTGCACTGGAGCGTGATAGGAAGATGCGCGAGTACAAGCGCACGTTGGTAGACGCGCTACTGAGAGCATTCCCAAATGTCACAGGGGAACAAGTGGAAGCCCAAGGCCAAGGCAGAGGAGGAGCAAGAGGTCGCCAAGGCAGCTGTGTCACGGCCAGCTCCTCTGAGGGCAGGGTTAGCATGGCAGAGATGTGAAAAAGTTTTGTCAACACGCCACAGCTAACTGCACCACCACCTGATACGCAACGTGTTAGCAGGAGGCAACATTTCACTAACATGGTGGAACAGTACATGTGCACACCCCTCCACTTACTGACTGATGGTTCGGCCCCATTCAACTTCTGGGTCTCTAAATTGTCCACGTGGCCAGAGCTAGCCTTTTATGCCTTGGAGGTGCTGGCCTGCCCGGCGGCCAGCGTTTTGTCTGAACGTGTATTCAGCACGGCAGGGGGCGTCATTACAGACAAACGCAGCCGCCTGTCTACAGCCAATGTGGACAAGCTGATGTTCATAAAAATGAACCAGGCATGGATCCCACAGGACGTGACCTCTCTCCTCTGCCTGGGTGCTGGGCCTAAATATCTGACAATGGACTGTTGCAGTGGTGGCTGACATGAAGCCTGATTCTCTGCTATGACATGCAGACTGATTCTCTGCTGACATGAAGACAGATTCTCTGTTACGGGACCTCTCTCCTCTGCCTGGGTGCTGGGCCTAAATATATGCCAATGGACTGTTGCAGTGGTGGCTGACGTGAAGCCTGATTCTCTGCTATGACATGCAGACTGATTCTCTGCTGAGATAAAGCCAGATCCTCTGTTACGGGACCTCTCTCCTCTGCCTGGGTGCTGGGCCTAAATATATGCCAATGGACTGTTGCAGTGGTGGCTGACGTGAAGCCTGATTCTCTGCTATGACATGCAGACTGATTCTCTGCTGACATGAAGCCAGATCCTCTGTTACGGGATCTCTCTCCTCTGCCTGGGTGCTGGGCCTAAATATCTGACAATGGACTGTTGCAGTGGTGGCTGACGTGAAGCCTGATTCTCTGCTATGACATGCAGACTAATTCTCTGCTGACATGAAGACAGATTGTCTGTAACGGGACCTCTCTCCTCTGCCTGTGTGCTGGGCCTAAATATATGCCAATGGACTGTTCCAATGTTGGGTGACGTGAAGTCTGATTCTCTGCTATGACATGCAGACTAATTCTCTGCTGACATGAAGCCAGATTCTCTGTTACGGGACCTCTCTCCTCTGCCTGGGTGCTGGGCCTAAATATATGCCAATGGACTATTGCAGTGGTGGCTGACATGAAGCCTGATTCTCTGCTATGACATACAGACTGATTCCCTGCTGACATGAAGACAGATTCTCTGTTACGGGACCTCTCTCCTCTGCCTGGGTGCTGGGCCTAAATATATGACAATGGACTGTTGCACTGGTGGCTGACGTGAAGCCTGATTCTCTGCTATGACATGCAGACTGATTCTCTGCTGACATGAAGACAGATTCTCTGTTACGGGACCTCTTTCCTCTGCCTGGGTGCTGGGCCTAAATATCTGACAATGGACTGTTGCAGTGGTGGCTGACGTGAAGCCTGATTCTCTGCTATTGGACCTCTCTCCAATTGATATTGGTTAATTTTTATTTATTTTATTTTTATTTTAATTCATTTCCCTATCCACATTTGTTTGCAGGGGATTTCCCTACACGTTGCTGCCTTTTGCAGCCCTCTAGCTCTTTCCTGGGCTGTTTTACAGCCTTTTTAGTGCCGAAAAGTTCGGGTCCCCATTGACTTCAATGGGGTTCGGGTTCGGGACGAAGTTCGGATCGGGTTCGGATCCCGAACCCGAACATTTCCGGGAAGTTCGGCCGAACTTCTCGAACCCGAACATCCAGGTGTCCGCTCAACTCTACTGGTAAACTTACCCCACAAAATTAATGCAGCTGTGAACTTGACATAGAAAATCAGATCCTGTAGGTTACAGAAAAACGTACAGTAATCCGGTCCTCTAAAATGCAGATGTCTGGAGGGGGAGAACATTTCACAGCTTCCAGGGAGAGATGGGGTAGATAGATAGATAGCATGATGGACAACATGTATATATCTATCTACCTCATCTCTCCATGGAAGCCCTGCATTATTCTCTCCCTTCAGACATCTGCATTGTATCGGACCGGATTACTATACAGTCAGGTCCATAAATATTGGGACATCGACACAATTCTAACATTTTTGCCTCTATACACCACCACAATGCATTTGAAATGAAACAAACAAGATGTGCTTTAACTGAAGACTGTCAGCTTTAATTTGAGGGTATTTACATCCAAATCATGTGAACGGTGTAAGAATTACAACAGTTTGCATATGTGCCTCCCACTTGTTAAGGGGCCAAAAGTAATGGGACATAATAATAATCATAAATCAAACTTTCACTTTTAATACTTGGTTGAAAATCCTTTGCAGTCCATTACAGCTTGAAGTCTGGAAAGCATATACATCACCAGACGCTGGGTTTCATCCCCGGTGATGATCTGCCAGGCCTCTACTGCAACTGTCTTCAGTTCCTACTTGTTCTTGGGGCATTTTCACTTCAGTTTTGTCTTCAGCTAGTGAAATGCTTGCTCAATCAGATTCAGGTCAGGTGATTGACTTGGCCATTGCATAACATTCAACTTATTTCCCTTAAAAACGCTTTGGTTGCTCTTGCAGTATGCTTTGGGTCATTGTCCATCTGCACTGTGAAGCGCCGTCCAATGAGTTCTGAAGCATTTGGCTGAATATGATCAGATAATATTGCCCAAAACACTTCAGAATTCATCCTGCTGCTTTTGTTAGCAGTCATATCATCAATAAATACAAGAGAACCAGTTCCATTGGCAGTTATACATGCCCACACCATGACACTACCACCACCATGCTTCACTGATGAGTTGGTATGCTTAGAATCATGAGCAGTTCATTTCCTTCTCCATACTCTTCTCTTCCCATCACTCTGGTGCAAGTTGATCTTGGTTTCATCTGTCCATAGGATGTTGTTCCAGAACTGTTCCAGAACTGTGAAGGCTATTTTAGATGTCGTTTGGCAAACTCTAATCTGGCCTTCCTGTTTTTGAGGCTCACCAATGGTTTACATCTTGTGGGGAACCCTCTGTATTCACTCTGGTGAAGTCTTCTCTTGATTGTTGACTTTGACGCACATACACCTAGAGTGTTCTTGATCTGGCCAACTGTGAAGGGTGTTTTCTTCACCAGGGAAAGAATTCTTCGGTCATCCACCACAGTTGTTTTCCATGATCTTCCGTTGGTGTTGCTGAGCTCACCGGTGCGTTCCTTCTTTTTAAGAATGTTCCAAACAGTTGTTTTGGTCACACCTAATGTTTTTGCTATCTCTCTAATGGGTTTGTTTGTTCAGCCTAATGATGGCTTGCTTGACTTTATCTTAAGAGTTGACAGCAACAGATTCCAAATGAAAATAGCACACTTGAAATTAACTCTGGCCTTTTATCTGCTCATCATTTTAATTGGGATAATGAGGGAATAACACACACCTGGCCATGGAACAGCTGAGAAGCACATTGTACCAATAATTTTGGTCCCTTAACAAGTGGGAGGCACATATGCAAACTGTTGTAATTCCTACACCTTTCCCCTGATTTGGATGTACATACCCTCAAATTAAAGCTGACAGTCTGCAGTTAAATCACATCTTGTTTGTTTCATTTCAAATCCATTGTGGTGGTGTATAGAGCCAAAAATTTTAGAATTGTGTTGATGTCCCAATATTTATGGACCTGGCTGTACGTTAATGGAAGTTATTAATCTCTCCACAGTATGGATACTAGTATATTATTGCATTTTTTAAATCATTATTTTAAAATTTTAGACACAATACGAATCTAACACATTAAATCAAATTCTATTATTAATAGTTTTCATTAAATAGTTTGTAATGTATTTGCCACCATTTACTTTTGTTACTGCTTAAGAAAGGTCCCATTGTGTGGACTGCAACGTCGCTTTTGGTTGAATAAATGCACATTTTCTTGAGGCTGTGCAGTGGCATGTGTATATATATATATATATATATATATATATATATATACTGTATATGAAAAGAAAAAAAGCAGGACACATTAAACACGGGTGCAAATCCTCCTGAGGACCTGAGACCAAGATCCCGAGTGTATATAGAAAAGAAAAAAGGCAGCACTCCAGATTATGATGAAAAAAGTGGACGGTTTATTCACCCATCTAGCAGCAACGTTTCAGCTCTCTCTTTGGAGCCTTTGTCTAGCTGAGCCTTTGTCTTTTATATATATATATATATATATATATATAATATTTTTTTTTACATTTCTTGTGGGCTTTACAATCTGAAAAATGCTTTAAAATAAAATTTGTCAAAGGAATACATTGAAATTTGTGTGCATAGGAATACATTCCTGCTGCCAACAAAGGATATGCTGCTGTCAGATGTGTATAAGTTTATTTTTGGGGTTGCCCCGGTCTGGCGGGGCCCATTCATGGGAACATATTCATCCTACAAATAGAAACGGCTCCTGTCTGCCCAGCTACAGTATGAGTAGGGCCTTATATCACACCATTACTATTTACCTGCTGCTGTATGTCCTGATGTGTTTGGCCGAGCTATATATAGGCCTTATACTAAACCATTACCATTTACCTGCTTATGTTTGTCCTGATGAGTTTGGTGGAGTTATGTGTAGGCCTTATACTACCACAATACCATTTACCTGCTGCTGCCTGTCCTGATCCTGATTTTACCCAGTTTTACCCAAGACTAAAGGGTCCCTACTGCAAACTTATCGGTATAAATTACATGAAAACATAACAATATTATAAAACTTAACCACATGTTATAACAGGAAAACAATATTTATTTACAAACAGGCCTCTAAGGCAACTTTTTCAACACTTCATGGAGGTCCGACATTTTCTTAATTTTTTTTCATGCAGCACCTCCATCTTCCGCAGCTGCCTCCGCATGTCCTGCAGCCGCCTCCACATGTCCTGCATGCCTGCATCGTGTTGGGCTTGCAGCTGGGCCATTTTTTTTGCAAATGAATTAGTACTGTTAGGATAGAAACATGTTTTAAAAATTAAGTGCAATTCAGATTAAGATGCATGAATACCGAATGATATTGCTGTGTGAACATATGTACCCTCCTGGTGGGGGCTGGTGACAATCTCCTCCTCTTCATCAGGAGCCAGGTGTGTGGAATCTGGCTTCTGGGAGGGACCAGACTCTTCAAACTCCACCTCCTTACCCACTTTAGGTGGTGTTGGTGGTGCATCAGGCTCTTGCTGGGAGGGTTCGGCCTGGTCTCCCTCCTGCTCCTCGCCAGACACTACCGCCACCACCTCCATCTTATACGTCAAAGACCTGTGACGGACTGAGGGAAATGGAACCCCTGTAATCACACAATGTTCAGAATTTAGACAAACAACTTAGAGCTCATAACATATGCAAATTGACCCTTTAATGAACAGGCCATTTTTAACCATTCTGGCCAGGCCATTTTTAGCAAATCTGACATGTGTCAATTTGTGTGGTAGTAACTTTAAAACGCTTTTACTTATTAGGCCATTCTGAAATTGTTTTCTAATCACATATAGTATTTCATGACAGTAGTCAAATTCATTTTCTAAATTTAATTTTTATATTTAAAAAAATACAAAATTTACCAAAAGTTTGATCACTTGGAATTACGCTTTTTGTGATGTAAGGTGACAAAAAATTACTTTTTTGACACAGTTTTTTATTTCTTTTTGTTTTGCGGGGTTCACCTGAGGGGTTAGGTCATGTGATATTTTAATACAGCTGGTTATTACTGATGTGGCGATATCTAATATGTATAGTTTTTATTAGGATTTTAGTAGTACACAATAATAGCATTTTGGAACCGAAAAAATTAATATTTTAGTGTCTCCATATTCTGAGAGCCATATTTGTTTAATTTTTTGGGCGATTGTCTTAGGTAGGGGCTCATTTTTTGCATGATGAGGTAACGGTTAGATTGGTACTATTTGGGGGGTCATACTCCTTCTTGATCGCTTGGTGCTGCACTTTCAGTGATGTAATGTGCCCAAAAAATTGTTTATTTAGCTTTTTTTTTTTTTTTTTTTTTTTTACGGTATTCACCTGAGGTTAGGTCATGAGATATGTTTATAGAACCGTTCGATATTCTTTTTTACAAACTCAAACATTCACTATATAAACTGAAAAATGTTTGAAGATTTTGCTTTCTTTTGAATCACTTAACTAATATTTAGTTGTATAACCACTGTTTCTGAGAACTGCTGTACATCTGTGTTGAATGGAGTCAACCAACTTCCGGCACCTGTGAACAGGTATTCCAGCCAAGGATGATTGGACTACATTCCATAGTTCTTCTCTATGTCTTGGTTTTGCCTCAGAAACTGCACTTTTTTTTGTCACCCCACAAGTTTTCTATTGGACTAAGATCCGGGGATTGGGCTGACCACTCCATAACGTCAATTTTGGTCTGGAACCAAGATGTTGCACGTTTACTGGTGTGTTTGGGGTCGTTGTCTTGTTGGAACACCCATTTCAAGGGCATTTCCACTTCAGCATAAGGCAGCATGACCTCTTCAGGTATTTCGATGTCCAACACGTAGTATGAGAAACATCCCCATATCATGATGCTTGCGCCACCGTGCTTCACTGTCTTCACAGTGTACTGTGGCTTGAATTCAGTGTTTGGGGGTCGTCTGACAAACTGTCTCTGGTCACTAGACCCAAAAAGAACATTCTTACTTTCATCAGTCCACAAAATGTCTCTTTAGGCCAGTCAATGTGCTCTTTGGAAATTGTAACCTCTTCAGCACATGTCTTTTTTTCAACATTGGGACTTTGCGGGGGCTTCTTGCAAATAGCTTGGCTGCACATAGGCGTCTTCTAATTGTAACAGTACTCACAGGTAACTTTAGACCTTCTTTGATCTTCCTGGAGCTGATTGTTGGCTGAGTCCTTGCCATTTTGGCTATTTTCTATCCATTTGAATTATAGTTTTTTGCTTTCTTCCACGTTTTTCAGGTTTTGGTTGCCATTTTAAAGCATTTGTGATCATTTTAGCTAAGCAGCCAAATCATTTTCTGCACTTCTTTATATGTTTTCCCCACTCCAACATGCGCTGCGGGATAAAGACACAAGCATATAATCCCAATTTTTTTAATACAAGTATTGAAAATAATGTTCTCAACAAAACAGCAAACAGTATTTACGTTTTTGAACACAAAATATTAGATTTAATGTTACCGTTATAAGATCGGACTGTATTGTGAATGTATGTGTGTGGGGTCTGAGCAATTGGATATTGGCCAACTGAGCAGAGATGTACCTGTCTAGTGAAGTGACTGTACAATATGAGGTGTACAGCTGGTTCGCCTCCCCGTGGTGTATCCTGGGTAACTCTAAATGAACCAGCAAATACTGGTGGTAACACAAAGAAAGCTTCTCCTGAGTCCCAACCAACAGGACACAAACTCTAATCTATGGACTGTGTTTGTGTGTGTGGTGTATACATTGTGCGGCAGGAAAATGGATGTGCAATGTGCATGTGAGAGATATTTCTCTGCTGTCCATACATACATGCTACTGACATAGTGCTGTGATGTCACAACAATACTTAGTGCACCAAACAGCAATATCTACTTAGACCTGATAAATATGTATCGCAAAAAAAAATTCAGATCATAAGTGGCAATTTTCACAATCACGAATATTTTATAACACTCTATCTGCATATAAAGTGATTGTTCTGACATGCATGTGAAATGTAACCAACTACACTGCTGTAATGTCAAATCACTTACAGTGATCATTAGTTCTTCCTCACTGTCACGAAAATTGCTTCCCGCCATCTATTCCCATCTTCTCAAACTTCGAGTAGTTTGAAAACAGTCCCGGAATTAGGCCACACCCCTTGTGCATGCGCATTAAGCAAATTTTAGTGTATGAAGATAACAAATTTGTGAATTCGTTAATATATGACGAATATTCATCCATATTTTCTCGAAATATCGTGAAATTGAATATTGCCCCTGCCGCTCAACACTAGTTGATATCAGGATAATACAATCCTCTAGCAGCATACCCTCCTCCACCACCCCACCCATCACAATGAGCGAGCGCCACATGCAATCAGCACGCCAAAGTAGCGCACCACTGCGGTTGTAATTGAGACCGATACTTCTTTCTACCACGCTATTATCCTTACAAGGAGCGGCATCTTATATTGGAACAGACCAGTCCAACATCGCAGAGCTGGTTCAGGGTGGTAATATTGTGCTTCTACATGTAACCACCGTGTTTATTCAATTTCTCAATGTTGCAAAGCTGATAAATTGATATTAACTGTGATATCCAGTAACAGTATGCTCTATAAGTGAAGGCATTTCCATTTTTTTACCTATTATTATTTTTACATTTGTATTTGGACAAATCATTATACTGCAAGTCCCCTGATTTAAAACATTAGGCTACTTTCACATCTGCGCTTTTCCTTTCCTGTATTGAGATCCATCAAAGGATCACAATAGCAGAGGAAAACGTTTCAGTTTTGTCCCCATTCATTGTCAATGGGGACAAAACTGAACTGAATGAAACGGAGAGCAACAGAATGCATTCCGTTCTGTTTAGTTGCATCCCCATCGCTGCAAGCAGCGTTTTTCTGTCTGGCGTGGGATGCAAAGCAAGACAGATCTGGTATGACACACATAGCAAGGCAATTGTGCCGGATCCTTTTTCTCGGATACAATAGGTTTTAGAGACAAATGGCTTTTTTAAAAATAATACAATCGGATCTGTTCATAACACATGCAGCCAGTTGTATTATCATGATGGAAGCGTTTTTTCTGATCCGTGAAGGATCCAGCAAAAACACAGATGTGAAAGTAGCCTTAAATGTACTGTATGTTATTAGTCATATTTTAATAAAACAATTCGCATATTACAATTTGGAATCAAGTGATTGCAGGTGAGGGGGTGCCTATCATATATTATTTATAGGAAAGAACCTTGTTAGACATTGGCTGAAGACAGGGGAGAATGGGAACATGAGCCTCATCGGACTCATCTCCCATGCTACACTGTTGTGCACTGCAGAGTTTGGCCTGTGAGTGCTATGAAAGTACTGAGTGGCGTTTCAGAAGTGACAGACCACTGAGGATCTGTCTCTACACTGTGCTGCATGAGGGCAGCACATTACAGATGACATGTTCACTTTAAGGAGAGTCTGATGATATCATCATATCTCTAGTCAATGTCATAAATGTAAAATGTTGGAACTGCCACTTATCCGAATGAGCTCTTTAGACTGCAAAGGGGGTAGGTGAGGGTCAACTGCACGAATGTGTCACAGTTTATGGAACAATAAAGAAAAGGCCCTTTACCTGCTGATTGGTGGGGGTACTGAAACTTGGACTCTTCCTAGTCACACAGTGATGACCTACCTTTAAATATAGACTATCAATGGGCAAAGGATATTCCTGAAAACCTTTGTAAGTTTAGGATTTTATAAAACAGATGTGCTTGTAACTAATTTCGCCCTTGCTCATTTTCAACACATTATTCATTGTCTGTTAATAGAGTACTAAGGAGTCAATTCTTAATGCTTAGAAGAAAATAACACAACATGGAATACCAAGAATGTAAATTGCTGTCATTCTTAACCTTGGCTAAAGAAATCCCCACATTGCAATGAAATAATACCAATGAAAGGACAAAAACACTCAATTACATACTAAGAAATTGTGATTTATTTAACCAGTAAGAAGCCACACTTTGGCTCTAAGGCAAAGTCTTTATCAAGAAACATTTTCTTCTTCCTCCATCAAGCACCATGGATGGTCAATCTGCAGCTCTGTCTGAAGGTAAGTCAAAACCCTCTTATGGCCTCATTGTCTAGACAGAAGTCACAAAAAGTTAGAAAACACACTGCAAACCAAATATATAGGTGACAAAAGGAAGCTAGCTTTAAAAAAAAGGGGCAGGTTGTCTCAGTGGTTAGCACTGGTGCCTTGCAGCGCTGGGGTCCTAAGTTTGAATCCAACCAAGGACAACATCTGCATGGAGTTTGTATGTTTTCCCATGTTTGTGTGGATTTCCTCTGGGTACTCTGGTTTCGTCCCATACTCTAAAGGCGTACTGATAGGAAACTTAGATTGTGAGCCTCATTGGGGGACAGCTTGATGCTAATGTCTGTAAAGCGGTGCTGAATATAGCAGCACTATATAAGTGTATAAAATAAGTCACCTAGTTTTGGCTGGTTTCAAACACTGCGTTTTGTTTTTTTCAAACACCAGATTTTTGTTGGTTTGATTTTTGCCATTTCTACCATAGTCTGCTCTATAAGACTTGAAAAACATAGGAAAAATGCATGTTACAAAATTACACTAAATAAAATTGTCAATAAATTCTAAAAAAAAATGCTTAATCCAAGAAAAGAACACTGTGAAAGAGCCCTTGTAGTGGCAAAAACACAGATTTGATATATTAACCCAGTGCTGAATCCTATGTGTTCATCCAGCTGTTATTCTTCGTAAGACTCATGCACATCTTCCTCCTCCAGCTCTATAGGTTACGCAGATTACACTGGGTAAATGTACTGACTAATCTATTATTCATAAAGGATGTGAAAATTGGGCCATGCATTTACATTTCCAATCTGCGCAGAATTAGGCTTGATATGAGAAAAAATAAATAATGTAGTATTCAGAGATTTTTCTGAGCAAAATGAATGTTAAATGTTCCAAGTTGTATCTCATTAGACAATCACCGCATTAATTTGACATCAGCATTCCTTGTGTCAGAGATCTAGAAATGCCTTCATCTCATGAAGAGGCTGAAAATTAGAAAACAAATTGTGCAGTAGGGTGGTGGTGGGCCATACATCAATGTGACAGACAGAAACAAAGCTTCCTAGAAGTTAACATCTTAAAAAAACAGGGACAGTCTCATCTACTGGAGTGCATTTGTTTGTGAAAGTCAATGTATGACAGTGGTCCTCCATCATAACACATATTACTTTGGTCTTTCCATAGGGTGGTCATAATACTTGCCTTATCTCAAAGATTTCAACAAGTGAGTTTTTTGTGTCAGAATTTCTCGGGATTTATATCCTCTTACATAGTAAATGTAGCTCATGTGTCTACTCTATCCCTATGCTGTACGTTTGCAGCATTTGGGCCTAACTACATCAGCTCCATAATGACACAGTAGATAGCACCAAAGAGTTAAAGTATTCCATATTTTGCTGTCGGTCAATGGGTACTACAAAAAATATCTCAAGACCATGGGTTAGTTAAAAATCCACACTACTAAGGCTAAGTTCATTCAGTGCAGACTTCCTGTGGAATTGAGGTGAGGATTCAATCCCCATGCTATACATGCTGTGGAATTTTTTACATTCAGACTTGCTTGGGGGGAATGGACTTCCAAATCCTTGGCACACCCATTATCTTGCTAATTGTTTAGAGTTCTCTTCTTTTAAGGCCTCGTGCACACGGACGTTTTCTTTTGCGGTCCGCAAAAACTGTTTCCGTTGTTCCGTGATCCGTGCCCGTTTTTTCTTTCGTGGGTCTTCCTTGATTTTGGGAGGATCCACCGACATGAAAAATGAAAAAAAAATCTAAGTCAAGTTTGCCTTTGAAATGATAGGAAAAAACGGACACGGATCACGGACACGGATCACGGACGCGGATGACAATCTTGTGTGCATCCGTGATTTTTCACAGACCCATTGACTTGAATGGGTCCGTGAACCGTTGGCCGTGAGAAAAATAGGACAGGTCACGGATGCGGATGCCAAATGGTGCATTTTCCGATTTTTTCCACGGATTTATTGAAAGTCAATGGGTCCGCGGAAAAAAATGGAAAATGGAACAACGGCCGCGGATGCACACAACGGTCGTGTGCATGAGGCCTTACTTTTATTCATGTTTAAATTGGAATGCAGTTCGCAACTCATAAGTGTATTGCAGATTTACTTACATGGAATGAACATATCTTTAGGAAGGCCAATGTTACATTTAGATCTATCCATTTTTCTTCATTTATTTTTTTTGAGGACTGTGCTAAATCGTTACCTCCTATTGAGGCAGAATATACAATGGTGCGCTGAACTGATTCTCTCGCTTCTGACATACGTAGAAATTTAGAAAGACAGGCTTTTCATACACCATTCTTAAGCAAAAATATATTAAAAGAAAATGCACCAAGTTTATCTAGAGTTGCACACATATGCTGGCTAATAAAGTCAGCACCTCTTTGCCTGTCAGTGCACTAGAAATTAAAATCTACGTCTGCTATAAGTAAATAGTTTAACCTAATAAAGACCACACATCGTATGTCGTGCCCAGCACATGGTGCTGGGATTTAAACCTTTTATGGGTTTAAAGCTCCTACTCAGAGACAGCTAGGGACCCAGAGGAAGTGACACAAGTGGTTTACTATCGCTTCTGCCAATAAGTGCTAAATAGATGAAGAGGCAATGGATGAATGGTGTCAATGGGCATGGCAGAACTATTGAGTATTAGCAGATCTATATCATCTCTACTAGTGACTACTATCACCATTAGAGATGGGTTTCGTGGCGAACTTTGCTTGTTCGCGAATCGCCGAACATGCGAACATACAGGTTTTTCTAAAAAAAATTAGCATATTGTGATAAAGTTCATTATTTTCTGTAATGTACTGATAAACATTAGCGCAGCCACGTTTCTATGCAATCTGGTTGGATCCCCACACGGACTCAAATGGTGTATACCCCAGACAAATCTGTATTCCTCTTCTTCAGATTCCTGCAAATTTTCTGTGGACAAGAATGGCTTCTGCAATAGTGAAGCTCCGTATATATTCGTTTAAAACTTTTTATTTGTCCGTACTTACAAGACAACTCTCTTAAAAGACAATTGTTAAAACGCATAAAATTCCCAGCGTCTGCTACTTCTGCCCGACCCGGGTTTCACTCCTAGCGCTTCGTCAGGGGCACACTTCATTTCACCCTCCCCCTCCTTCTTATTTGTCCATTGCAATTAATCAGGAGTCAGATGTGTTCCTCCACAATGTTTTCCTATCCTGCTGTTAACCCTATACTGGAATCTCCTCATCCCCAGGGGAAAGAAGACGGATGCTATTAAGTCCCCATTCACATGGGCATGCTTTTTTTATATATTGTTTTTTACTCTAATTCAATACAGCTTGTAGGTCGAAATCAACGTTTAGACCTCCCGGCTGTAGTGTACCTAATTCGTATATCCACTTGGTTTCTTGTTTGTTAATTTTTTCCAAAAGACTGCCTCCCCTCCAATGATTTTGTACGGATTCTACTCCCATAAACTTTAGACCTTCTGGATTTTTTGGGTGGTATTTTTTATAATGAGCCGATACTCCGTGACTTTCAAGACCTTTTTTTATGTTTCTTATGTGTTCCTGTACACGGACTTTTAGAGGTCTAATAGTCCGTCCAACATACTAGAGGCCACAAGGGCACTCCAGTACATATACAACCCCTTTACTATGACATGTCATTTCACCCACTACTTCTAATTGTTTATCTTTGTTGGTACTTTTGATTGACATATTCTTTTGTGGTTTTTCTGTTCTTTTTCTGTTCTTACATGGAATGCAAAAACCCCACCAATTAAAGCTATTTCTCGTTTTTTTATTCTCGTGTTTATTTTCAACACGATTGGCGCTGTGTACCAATTTATTTTGTAAGTTGGGAGCCTTTTTATAAATGACTGTCGGTTGCTCAGGAATCACAAGTCCCAACACTGGGTCATTTTTTAAAATCGACCAGTTTCTTTTTTATTGCGTTTTTCAGTTCACCAGAGCACTGTGTGAACTGGGTTATGAATGAAAAACTAAAATCAGTGGTCTTCCCTGTTCTTTTTAGTTTATTAGGGGTTCCCTCTTGTTGTTTGGTTACCTCTTTTATACACCTCTCCAGGTCTTTGTTTTTATAGCCCTTTTCCACAAAGCGCTCCTTTATTACATTGCTCTGTTTTTTTAAAAATGGCCGAATCAGTGCAGTTGCGATGGATTCTCTGGACCTGTCCCTTCGGTACATTAAGTAACCAAGGGGCATAATGGCAGCTCGTTAAATCTATATAGCCGTTGACATCAGTTGGTTTAAAAAAGTTTTTCGTTTTGAGCCGTCCTTCTTCGGCATATATAGTTAGGTCCAGAAAATCCACAGCAACCGCACTGATCGTACTAGTAAAACTAAGGTTACATTCTTTGTTTTCCAAATTTGCAATGAAGGTCTCAAGTAGGTTTTTATCCCCTTCCCATATCAACAGGCAATCATCTATATATCTTTTCCAGGTTTTAAGGGTTCCCCTTTTACTGGATTTTTTCAACTCGGGGTCAATGAACTGCTTTTCCCACCTGGTCATGAAAATGTTAGCGAAACTGGGGGCGAATTTCGCCCCCATCGCCGTCCCGACCCTCTGTAGGTAAAACTGATCCTTGAACCAGAAGTAGTTATGTTCTAAACAGAATTCGACACATCGTATTATAAATCCGCTTGTGTACCCTGGTCTTATCAGGGTCATTGTACAGGGTCTCTCTTATTGCTTGCAGTCCTAATTTTTTGGGGATAATGGTATATAGGGACGATACGTCGATGGTAGCCATCCATGTATTCTCCCCAATACCCTGCAATTCCTTTATTATTTCTACCACACTCCTGCTATTCTTCAAGTAAGAAGGTGCCATTGGTACATACTTTTGTAGGTAATTATCTATATACTCCGTAATTCTGCTAGGTAAGAGAATTGATCCCCGACACTATAGGTCTCCCAGGGGGGATTTGTAATACTTTTATGTATTTTCGGTAGTATATAGATAATTGGGGTCATTGGCTCTTTTATATTTAAATAATCTATCTCTTTTTTATTCAAGATGCCCTTGTCACCACCATATTTCACCAAAAGTTTGTCAGTTTATTTTTATATTCTAGGAGGGGGTCTTTTTTTCAGCACAGCATAGGTCTTGCTGTCTCCCAACTGCCTAAGGACCTCTGCTTCATAGTCCTCAATATTCATAACCACAACCCCCCCCCCCCCTTTGTCCGCAGGCTTTATTATTATATCTGAATTATCCTGTAACGTTTTTAGTGCATCATTTTCTTTTTTAGTTAAATTACTCCTTTTCTTTTTTGCATCTATTTTTTCCAATTCATTTAAGATGCTTCTCTTAAAGGCATCTATGCACTCATTATTCCTATTTTTCGGATAAAATTTTGACTTATCTTTTAATTTCGTATGTATATATTCTTGTTTCTGCTCTATATTGTTTAGGTTATTCGTTAACTCCTTTCCTGCGAAAATTTTGGCTATATTCAACTTCCTAATGTATTTGTGGATATCTACAAAGGCATCGAATTTATTTAAACTTTTCGATGGCGCAAATTTTAACCCTTTTCTAAGTACTGCTCGTTCGGGCTCTGTCAAGGTGTGTCTGCTGAGATTAAATATCCCATCATTCACACCTTGCTTTTTTTGTTTGCGGATTTTGTGTTTTTTTTCCCCCTCTTTTTCCTCTATGAACCTTCTCTTTTGCGGTGTATTGATGTTCGGTGTGATTGTGTTTATTTTTTCTTGCACTTTCTCGAGTTTTTCTTGTTCCTCCCTCTGTACACCCTTGATCGCTTGGTGTGGAAAATTCTGTTGATCTAACTTTCTCTCTTCTTGTACTATAACTCTAGATTCTTCCCCCCTTTCCATTGGTCTTGCCCTATTTCCCTGTCTATCCGTAGTGTCCTCTTTTACAAACTTATACGGATTGTTATTATATCGCCCATATTGTTGATATGGTTTCCTTGTATTAGGCCATTGGTAGTGGTTGGCATTCCTCCCATATCCTTTGTGAATTCCGTTATACTGCTGCATGTCCCATGTGTCAGTGGGTCGATCCCCATAATATTCATTTTTTCTAATAGCATCCCACTGTTGTTTGGGGTAACCATTAGTTCTCATATTGACACTATATTTCCTTTCCTCTGTCCCTCTCTGCTCACCCATTTCTAGATTGTTCATCTTCCCAATTATCTATATACTACCGAAAATACATAAAAGTATTACAAATCCCCCCAGGAGACCTATAGTGTCGGGGATCAATTCTCTTACCAGCAGAATTACGGAGTATATAGATAATTACCTACAAAAGTATGTACCAATGGCACCTTCTTACTTGAAGAATAGCGGGAGTGTGGTAGAAATAATAAAGGAATTGCAAGGGATTGGGGAGAATATGTGGATGGCTACCATCGATGTATCGTCCCTATATACCATCATCCCGAAAAAATTAGGACTGCAAGCAATAAGAGATACCCTGTACAATGACCCTGATATGACCAGGACACAAGCGGATTTCATAATACGATGTGTCGAATTCTGTTTAGAACATAACTACTTCTGGTTCAAGGATCAGTTTTACCTACAGAGGGTCGGGACGGCGATGGGGGCAAAATTCGCCCCCAGTTTCGCTAACATTTTCATGACCAGGTGGGAAAAGCAGTTCATTGACCCCGAGCTGAAAAAATCCAGTAAAAGGGGAACCCTTAAAACCTGGAAAAGATATATAGATGATTGCCTGTTGATATGGGAAGGGGATAAAAACCTACTTGAGACCTTCATTGCAAATTTGGAAAACAAGGAATGGAACCTTAGTTTTACTAGCACGATCAGTGCGGTTGCTGTGGATTTTCTGGACCTAACTATATATGCCGAAGAAGGACGGCTCAAAACGAAAAACTTTTTTAAACCAACTGATGTCAACGGCTATATAGATTTAACGAGCTGCCATTATGCCCCTTGGTTACTTAATGTACCGAAGGGACAGGTCCAGAGAATCCATCGCAACTGCACTGATTCGGCCATTTTTAAAAAACAGAGCAATGTAATAAAGGAGCGCTTTGTGGAAAAGGGCTATAAAAACGAAGACCTGGAGAGGTGTATAAAAGAGGTAACCAAACAACAAGAGGGAACCCCTAATAAACTAAAAAGAACAGGGAAGACCACTGATTTTAGTTTTTCATTCATAACCCAGTTCACACAGTGCTCTGGTGAACTGAAAAACGCAATAAAAAAAAAAAAGGTCGATTTTAAAAAATGACCCAGTGTTGGGACTTGTGATTCCTGAGCAACCGACAGTCATTTATAAAAAGGCTCCCAACTTACAAAATAAATTGGTACACAGCGCCAATCGTGTTGAAAATAAACACGAGAATAAAAAAACGAGAAATAGCTTTAATTGGTGTGGTTTTTGCATTCCATGCAAGAACAGAAAAAGAACAGAAAAACCACAAAAGTACCAACAAAGATAAACAATTAGAAGTAGTGGGTGAAATGACATGTCATAGTAAAGGGGTTGTGGCCTCCAGTATGTTGGACGGACTATTAGACCTCTAAAAGTCCGTGTACAGGAACACATAAGAAACATAAAAAAAGGTCTTGAAAGTCACGGAGTATCGGCTCATTATAAAAAATACCACCCAAAAAATCCAGAAGGTCTAAAGTTTATGGGAGTAGAATCCGTACAAAATCATTGGAGGGGAGGCAGTCTTTTGGAAAAAATTAACAAACAAGAAACCAAGTGGATATACGAATTAGGTACACTACAGCCGGGAGGTCTAAACGTTGATTTCGACCTACAAGCTGTATTGAATTAGAGTAAAAAACAATATATAAAAAAAGCATGCCCATGTGAATGGGGACTTAATAGCATCTGTCTTCTTTCCCCTGGGGATGAGGAGATTCCAGTATAGGGTTAACAGCAGGATAGGAAAACATTGTGGAGGAACACATCTGACTCCTGATTAATTGCAATGGACAAATAAGAAGGAGGGGGAGGGTGAAATCAAGTGTGCCCCTGACGAAGCTCTAGGAGTGAAACCCGGGTCGGGCAGAAGTAGCAGACGCTGGGAATTTTATGCGTTTTAACAATTGTCTTTTAAGAGAGTTGTCTTGTAAGTACGGACAAATAAAAAGTTTTAAACAAATATATAAGGAGCTTCACTATTGCAGAAGCCATTCTTGTCCACAGAAAATTTGCAGGAATCTGAAGAAGAGGAATACAGATTTGTCTGGGGTATACACCATTTGAGTCCGTGTGGGGATCTAACCAGATTGCATAGAAACGTGGCTGTTCCGACAGAACAAGAACAACCTACCATGGAGGGATTACATTCACGCCCTGTTTTTTTTCGCATTGTGTGAGTATAACCAGTGCAATGCAGGTTACTGTTACATACGGACTCACACTATTATAATTCCATTGGTTGCAGGATATCTATTTGAGGGATATTTGCAGCCCTCGGCTCTCTCTGCAAACGAGGAAGTAAGAAGGATTAAGAACTTGCATACTGACCTAGACCAGAAGCGCGGTCCGAACCCCATATATTGTACCTGTCTATAACGTGATTGAACCCACATCACTTTTTCGGACCTACTGCATAGCATTATTGCGGACTGGTGAAATATTTATTTCTTTACTGATAAACATTAGACTTTCATATATTTTAGATTCATTACACACAACTGAAGTAGTTCAAGCCTTTTATTAATATTGATGATTTTGGCATACAGCTCATGAAAACCCAAATTTCCTATCTAAAAAAATTAGCATATTTCATCCGACCAATAAAAGAAAAGTGTTTTTAATACAAAAAAAGTCAACCTTCAAATAATTATGTTCAGTTATGCACTCAATACTTGGTCGGGAATCCTTTTGCAGAAATGACTGCTTCAATGCGGCGTGGCATGGAGGCAATCAGCCTGTGGCACTGCTGAGGTGTTATGGAGGCCCAGGATGCTTCGATAGCGGCCTTAAGCTCATCCAGAGTGTTGGGTCTTGCGTCTCTCAACTTTCTCTTCCCAATATCCCACAGATTCTCTATGGGGTTCAGGTCAGGAGAGTTGGCAGGCCAATTGAGCACAGTAATACCATGGTCAGTAAACCATTTACCAGTGGTTTTGGCACTGTGAGCAGGTGCCAGGTCGTGCTGAAAAATGAAATCTTCATCGCCATAAAGCTTTTCAGCAGATGGAAGCATGAAGTGCTCCAAAATCTCCTGATAGCTAGCTGCATTGACACTGCCCTTGATAAAACACAGTGGACCAACACCAGCAGCTGACTTGGCACCCCAGACCATCACTGACTGTGGGTACTTGACACTGGACTTCAGGCATTTTGGCATTTCCCTCTCCCCAGTCTTCCTCCAGACTCTGGCACCTTGATTTCCGAATGACATGCAAAATTTGCTTTCATCCGAAAAAAGTACTTTGGACCACTGAGCAACAGTCCAGTGCTGCTTCTCTGTAGCCCAGGTCAGGCGCTTCTGCCGCTGTTTCTGGTTCAAAAGTGGCTTGATCTGCGGAATGCGGCACCTGTAGCCCATTTCCTGCACACGCCTGTACACGGTGGCTCTGGATGTCTCTACTCCAGACTCAGTCCACTGCTTCCGCAGGTCCCCCAAGGTCTGGAATCGGTCCTTTTCCACAATCTTCCTCAGGGTCCGGTCACCTCTTCTCATTGTGCAGCGTTTTCTGCCACACTTTTTCCTTCCCACAGACTTCCCACTGAGGTGCCTTGATACAGCACTCTGGGAACAGCCTATTCGTTCAGAAATTTCTTTCTGTGTCTTACCCTCTTGCTTGAGGGTGTCAATGATGGCCTTCTGGACAGCAGTCAGGTCGGCAGTCTTACCCATGATTGCGGTTTTGAATAATGAACCAGGCTGGGAGTTTTTAAAAGCCTCAGGAATATTTTGCAGGTGTTTAGAGTTAATTAGTTGATTCAGATGATTAGGTTAATAGCTCGTTTAGAGAACCTTTTCATGATATGCTAATTTTTTTAGATAGGAATTTTGGGTTTTCATGAGCTGTATGCCAAAATCATCTGAAAGTCTAATGTTTATCAGTACATTACAGAAAATAATGAACTTTATCACAATATGCTAATTTTTTTAGAAGGACCTGTATAGCGATGTTCGTATGCGCTATATTCTTTTGCATTGAGCCAAACTTTGATCCATGACACATCCATCAGGTGGGACAGGACAGCCAAATAAGACGTTTCAGCACATGGACACCCCCCCACCCTATGACAGAACCCGATCTGGCAGCCATTTTACATTCTGTGTTTTGCAAGTGTAAGGAGAGGTTGCTTTGTGGACCAGGGACAGACTGTTAGGGACACCAAACACTAGCTAATAGGGCCACAAAAGTCCTTTTAAGGACTGGCATAGGTGTGCTATCGATAGATATGATATACTTAAAATATACTTTCTAACATAGAAAGTATATTATACTGCATTTGTATTGTGCAGCAGTTGTGTGCGGTTCTGCTATGATACTGCAGCTATAAAGAGGAACAAACACTTTTGGAATAACTAATTGCAACTGGTGTGATATACCTGTTGCCCACCAAAAAAACGAATTGAGGGGTGTGATATACCTATAATTTGCTTTCTAACATGCTGCGATACCACAGGTATATAGAGGGACAAACGTTATTGGAACAACTATTTGCAATGGGTATAACCGAAACAATCATCAAAAAGATGAAGAGCTATGTGTGGAAATATACTCAATATTACAAAAAAAAAATATGACACTAATACATTTTATTAGATGATCTCATAAAAGACAACATATAAATAAATAATTGGATGAATATTAAAAATCAGCAGCTCCCCAGTAGGTGCACAAGGTAACAATACCCCTTTAAAACCTTATACTCCTTATTGTTTAGCAGCAGCATGCATGAGAAGACATAAAAAAAAAACTCCTCAACAATGCAGGCAAGAACCACAGAAGTTAAAAGAGTCAAAGGAGGGTAACAAAAATAATAGCATGGAAAATCAAATGCATAATGAGACCCATATAAAGCCTAATAACAGCAGATAAATCAATACCTGATGGAGTATAGTAGGGGAGGAAAACTTTTCTGGAGAGCGCACCCTGACGTGCGTTTCGCTTGGCTTTTTCAAATGGCACATGTCCTGAGCTTAGTCGTGCAACGATTCGTTGCCAAATACCCCTGGGTCCAAGATGTCTTGCGGCAGGCCAGTAAAATCTCTAGCCATTTTAGAAGATCTTACACGGCCATGGTTCGCCTTGCTGACGTTCAGCGGTGACACCACCTGCCTGTCAGACGTCTGATTTGTGACAGCCTGACTTGCTGGAACGCCACCTTGTATATGCTTGATAGGCTGCTCCAGCAGCAACATGCTGTTAACGACTATCTATACACAATCTGCAGCAGGACAGGTTCTGGGAGCTTGGTTTCTTTTCACCGCACCAGTGGCTGCTCATGCGCGATGCATGCAAACTTCTGCGGCCATTAGATGTGATCCCCAAACTGGTCAGTCGCAGCCAGGGCACCATCAGTGACATTGTACCTTACGCCTTCTTTCTGGAGCGGCATTGCGTCGTGTCATTGATCAAGCCATTGAGGAGCAGGAAGATGAGAAAGTCACAATGCTAAATGAATTCCCAGGTGGAGCTACTCCATAAGCAGCAAGTCAGCAGGAGTCTGAAGAGGAGTCAGAGGAGGATGGTGGCTGGGGGAGGAGGAGGAGCAAGAAGAGCAGGCTTTAAGGGGAACTTTAAACTTTTCGGGGATCCCTGTTGTTGTCCGTGGCTAGGGGGAAACCGAGGACGACATTCTCCTGGGTGATGAGGAGGAGCCTGTGCGCTCCACCACTTCCAATTTAGTGCAAGTGCGGGGCCTTCGTGCTCCAGTGTTTGAAGAGGGACCCACGTATAAAAAGCATAAAGGGCAATGACCAGTACTGGGTAGCAATGTACTTAGACCCCGGTACAAACACAAAATGGCGGACATGTTACCAGCATCACAGAGGGCTGTCAGGATGCAGCATTTCCAGGCCTTGTTGCAAGAGATGCTGCATTCTGCTGTTGCGGGCGCTGGCAGAGAAATTTCTATTCACAGCGAAACAGGTGCGGGTACCAATCCTACTGCGCCTGCAAGAAGAGGGTGGTTGGAAGATGTGTTGGTCACTTCGGATATGAGATAATTCTTGCAGCCAACCCATCGAGAGCTGCCCTCCGGATCCAGCCTCATGGAAAGCCTAGACCGACAGGTGTCCAACTACATCGGGTAAAGGCCAATGTGGACGCTCTGAGAAGCGAGGAACCCCTGGACTACTGAGTGTTCAGGCTTGACCTGTGGCCAGAGCTGGCACAATTTGCCATGGAACTCTTGGATTGCCGCCCGTCGAGTGTCTTGTCCGAAAGGACGTTCAGTGCAGCATGGGGGATCGTGACCGAAATGCGCAGTCGCCTAGCTCACGACAGTGTGGACTACCTCACATTTCTAAAAATGAATGAGGCATGGGTCTCGGAGGAATTCAACACCTATGACGACCACGTGTAACTTAATTTCCTCATGCCAGCCCACAAATATCCGCCACCACCCAGAACAAAGAATGGTCCTTGTCTTATGTATATACAGCTGCATAAAAGGCCTTTTCTGGTAAGTGAATGCCTAATATTTGGGGCCTTTACTCCAGTGGCTTACAGTAAAAAATGTTTCCAGTGACTGTCTAATGTACCTCCAGACACATAATCACTTCTTCTTTTCTGGCAGGTGAATGCCTAATGTTTGGGGCCTGTACTCCACTGGCCTGCAGTAAAATTGTTATGCACTGACCGCCTAATATACCTCCAGCCACATAATCACTTGTTCTTTTCTGTCAGGTGAATGCATAATGTTTGGGGCCTGTACTCCACTGGTCTGCAGTAAAATTGTTATGCACTGACCGCCTAATATACCTCCAGCCACATAATCACTTGTTCTTTTCTGTCAGGTCAATGCCTAATTTTTGGTGCCTGTACTCCACTGGCCTACAGTAAAATTGTTATTCAGTGACTGCCTAATGTACCCTCAGCCACATAATCACTTGTTCTATTCTGTCAGGTGAATGCCTAATTTTTGGGGCCTGTACTGGCCTACAGTAAAATTGTTATCCACTGACCGTCTAATATAACTCCAGTCACATAATCACTTGTTCTTTTCTGTCGGGTGAATGCATATTCTTCGGTGCCTGTACTCCACGGACCTACAGAAAAATTATTATTCACTGACCGTCTAATATACCTCCAGTCACATAATCACTTGTTTTTTGTCAGGTGAATACCTATTTTTTGGGGCCCATACTCCCATGGCCTAAAATAAAAAAAATTCAGGTTCCAGCAGGGAAGATTTTTGAGTTTCCCTCTAAGACGCATAAAAATGGCCACTGATTAAAATACATATTTTTGGTGGGAATTTTTGCCATTGATCCCCCTCTGGTATGTCACTGTCCATGTTGTGGGGCTATTTGTATCACTTCTAATAAGTATTTGTTGGCTGCAAATAGGACCTGAAGGTTTTTCATGTTCGCCTACCATTAAAGTGAATGTTAGGGATCAAACATCATCATGAAAGCCAAGGAACACATCAGACAGGTCAGTTGTAAAGTTGTGGAGAATTGTAAAGCAAGGTTAGGGTATAAAGAAAATATCCCAAGCTCTGAACATCTCACAGAGCACTTTTCAATCCATCATCCGAAAAGGGAAGGAGTATGTAACAAATGCAAACCTGCCAAGAAATCGCTGTCCACCTAATCAGATAGCCCAGGCAAGGAGAGCGTTATTTAGAGAAGCAGCCAAAAGACCCATGGTCATTCTGAAATAAATGCTGAGAATTTGTCCACTGGGCAACTATTAGTACTCCAAAAATCTGGCCTTTATGGAAGAGTGGCAAGAAGAAAGCCTTTTTTGAAAGCAGGCCATAAGAAGTCTTGCTTGCAGTTTACTACAAAGCATGCAGGGGAAACAGAAAACAAGTGGAAGAAGATGCTCTGGTAGGATGAGATCTAAGGTGAACTTTTTGACCTAAATCCAACATGCTATATGTGGTGGAAAAGTAACACTACACATCACCCTGAATACACTATCCTCATCCTGAAATGTGGTGGTGGCAGCATAATGCTTTGGGGACACTTATTCAGTAGGAACAGCTGGTCAGAGTTCATGGGAAGATGGATGGAGCTAAATACAGGGCAATCTGGAAGGAACACCTGGCAGAGACTGCAAAAGACTAGACACTACTGGGGCAGAGGTTCACCTACCAGCAGGACAACAATACTAAACATATAGCTAGAGCTACAATGGAATGGTTTAGATCAAAGTCCATACTTACTGCCCATTGAGAATATATGGCAAAATTGTTGTTCACAGATGTTCTCCATCCAACCTGAGCTTGAGCTATTTTGCAAAAAGGAATGAGCAAAAATTTTAGTGTCTAGATGTGCAAAGCTAGTAGAGACATATCAGAAAAGACTTAGGCCCCTTTCACACGGGCGAGTTTTCCGTGTGGGTGCGAAGCGTGCGGTGAACGTATTGCACCCGCACTGAATCCTGACCCATTCATTTCTATGGGGCTGTGCACATGAGCGGTGATTTTCACGCATCACTTATGTGTTGAGTGAAAATCGCAGCATGCTCGATATTGTCCGATTTTCACGCGACGCAGGCCCCATAGAAGTGAATGGGAAGCGTGAAAATCGCATAGCATCCGCAAGCAAGTACGGATGCGGTGCGATTTTCACGCACGGTTGCTAGGAGACGATCGGGATGGAGATCCGATCATAATTATTTTCCCTTATACCATGGTTATAAGGGAAAATAATAGCATTCTGAATACAGAATGCATAGTAAAACAGCGCTAGAGGGGTTAAAAAAATATAATTAATAACTCACCTTAGTCCACTTGATCGCGAAGCCGGCATCTCCTTGTGTCTCCTCTGCTGATGAACAGGACCTAGGGTGAGCTGCTGCATTAAATAGAGGTTAAGGACCTTTGATGATGTCACTCCGGTCATCACATGGTCTTTTACCATGGTCAATCACCATGGTAAAAGATCATGTGACGTATCATGTGATGACCGGAGTGACGTCATCAAAGGTCCTTAACCTCTATTTAATGCAGCAGCTCACCCCAGGTCCTGTTCAGCAGAGGAGACACAAGGAGATGCCGGGCTTCGCGATCAAGTGGACTAAGGTGAGTTAAAAAAAAAAATTAACCCCTCTAGCGCTGTTTTACTATGCATTCTGTATTCAGAATGCTATTATTTTCCCTTATAACCATGTTATAAGGGAAAATAATATAATCTTCAGAACATCAATCCCAAGCCCGAACTTCTGTGAAGAAGTTCGGGTTTGGGTACCAAACATGCGCGATTTTTCTCACGCGAGTGCAGCGCATGACAATGTTTTGCACTCTCATGGAAAAATCGTGCATTTTCCCGCAACGCACCCGCCTCTTATCCGGGCAAAAAAACTGACGCCCGTGTGAAAGAGGCCTTACAGCTGTTATTGCACAGAAAGGTGGTCCTGGGTAGTATTGAGGGGGGCTGAATACAAATTCAAGTCACACTTTCTAGATTTTTATTTATTAAAAATGTAGAAAACTATGGATCATTTTCTTTTCACTTCACGCATATTTGCTACTTTGTGTTGGTCTATCACATAAAATCCCAATAAAACACATTTTAGTTTGTGGGTGTAACATAAAAAAATGTGGAAAAATTCAAGGGGTATGAATACACTGTAGCAACTGATTGGCTGAAGTGGACTGGCATTTCCTGCCATTATCTGTGTGTATAGCCAGGAGAAGGAAGTTAAGAGCAGCAATATTTATATATATTTCATATTAGTTGTATCACATTCTGCAAATCACTGCAAAAAATGCACCAAAATGAGACACAACTGACAATACTAGCTAATTCCTCAGGCCGATGTTAAAAGCTGAGAACTTTGCCAATATCTCCTAGTCTGGAACCTATCGGAGCCCCTCATGCACCACGTCACGGTGTCTCAGCACACATGGGGTCCTACCACTCAACTACCCGTGGTGTGTAAACAGGGTCTGAACCAACTTACAGCCAGACTCTCACATGCCTCCATAGTGGTATCACCAATGCACTGTGAGGTAGAATAAAGCTGTGTGCCGCACCCACAACAGACCATGTGACACAGAAGCCGCACCCACAACAGACCATGTGACACAGAAGCCGCACCCACAACAGACCATGTGACACAGAAGCTGCCAGGTGCAAAAGAACGTTACCAACAAAATAAAGTGGCACATTCCATACATATAAAGACAAAAAGTCACTGAAAAAATTGACCTAAACGGGTGGAAATGCTCCAAACCCAGACACTGTAGCGTGTCTATAACCGGGGGAGCAATTCCTCTGCATGCGGTCCGCAGATAACGGCAATCCCCAGCAAAAAATGTGTACAATGGAGGATGCCGGGGCGGACCGCATGCACCACAAGGACATCTTACACAAAATGATACATTGTGCAGATGAAGAAACATATACATACACAAATCACAGCAAAAAATGCACCAAAATGATACGCAACTGACAATACTAGCTAATTCCTCAAGCCGATGTTAAAAGCTCAAGTATCACATTCTGCCCCTTAAAAAAACTAAAACTTTTTCTCCCATTTAGGCTTGAGTCAAAAGACAGTATTTTGGTCTGTGTGATATATGTGTGCGCAGCAGACTGTGAACAGGCAGCTCAAGGATTCATGAAAGTCAATGGTTCAATTTACACATCAGGTTTTTAGTACTGGCTGTTGGACCATGCCAAGAAATTCACAGTATGCAATGTTCTTGCCTGATTTCTGTCCATAACACATTCATTTAATTGTATGGGTGTGGGGGAGGGGGTAGCAGACACAAACAGACTCCATAACAGAGAATGACACAAAACGGCAATCAGAAACATGCGTTAATCCCTATGAATCATAGCTTCTGTCATGTGTATGTAGTGAATATTTTGGCTCCAGTACAGGAAACATTAATATGCTTATAGATTGTAAGCTCTTGCGGGCAGAGTCCTCTACCATGGAATTAATGGCACTTTAAGATTAATAATAATACAAATATGCTGTAAAAAAAAAAAGTGCTGTTACCTTTTAATTCCACGTATAGTATGTGACCACAAGTTAAAACAGGTTTTTAGGCTAACAAAATATCCTCCTGAGGTAGATGAAAACTGAACTTAATATCATTGGGCAATAATAATGTTTAATCTGGTAATGTGCTATGAATGAAACTGAGCATAAAACAAACATAACTTTTTATAGAAGCTACGGGTTCAGAGGTTTGGCGCGGAATTAAAATCAAAGAAAACAGTCCTTGAGACCGGAATCCTGATCTCTAAAGAAGGTACACCGCATCGAGGGCACGAAGTCCATTCAAAAGACCTTCGGGTAAGACTGTGTTAATTCCTTTCAAAAGTAAGCGATCGCATTTTGTTGGAAATACAGCGGGACGCCGCTGTCTGCATTCAGTGAGTGGGGCGCCGCTCCATATGTTATTAACTCTCATCTGTGTTTTAAATCGAATAACACCTGGCTACTAAACTTATATTTGTGCTTAAATTCGGATAGTACCTGGCACATAATTTGAACACTTGGAAGAACTTGGTGTTTTATCTTCTTGCGATTTTTTACCATCGAACTTCACCAGTTAATTTTATTTATATTTATTATTGAATACTCTATCTGGTCGACTGTTTAATTATTTGTCTTATTGCGATTATTTCAAATCATCGGAGGCTTCACAGACTGTTTGTTTTTAAGATTAATATTGCCAATTTGGACCTATATATTTATGTATAAGATTGTATTGTTTTTATTGTGGTCATATATAGATACTATTATTGTAATTTATTGTTGCTATTCAATCTGAACCACATTATATCCTTGACCCACGGAATACTATTTATTGTCCCAAAAATTTTACTCTATCATTAATAAAGATCCCATTACTATAGAGAGTGCCCCACTACTATTTATTTATATTAAATTACATTTTTAGTCGCCAAATCGAAACCGAATAAAAATTTTGGTATCGTGACATCGCTACGCCGATCAGATCGGCGTAGGGTTGTTTCAGTACCAAAATTTTGATTCGCTTTCGTCAGCATAAAAAAGTATTGCGATACTCAATACCACGGAAAAAAAAAACCACCTAAAAAAGCCACGTGCATTTCGCATTTTATAAAACGTTCGGCCCATAATAGAACAGTCCTATCCTATTTTTTGGGGTGACAAGGTGACAAAAAAAATGGGGAATCGCATGTTTTTTATTTATTTATGTCTGTTACGGCGCTCACCGCATAGGAGATATTATTTAATAATTGAATAGTTTAGACTTTTCGGACGCAGAGCTATGTAATATGTTTATTTATTTATTGTTTATATATTTTATATGTAAAATTGGGAAAGGAGGGATTTAAACTTAATATTTTAGGGTACTTTCACACTAGCATTTTTCATTTCCGGCAAAGAGTTCTGTCACAGGGGCTCTGTACCGGAAAATAACTGATCAGGTATATCCCCATGCATTCTGAATGGAGAGTAATCCGATCAGGATTAGAGATGTCGCAAACATAAAATTTTCCGTTCGCAAACGGCGAACGCGATTTTCTACAAATGTTCGCGAACGGGCGAACCGCCATTGACTTCTATAGGCAGGCAAATTTTAAAACCCACAGGGACTCTTTCTGGCCACAATAGTGATGGAAAAGTTGTTTCAAGGGGACTAACACCTGGACTGTGGCATGCCGGAGGGGGATCCATGGCAAAACTCCCATGGAAAATTACATAGTTGACGCAGAGTTGGATTTTAATCCATAAAGGGCATAAATCACCTAACAATCCAATTTTTTTTTGAACAACGTGGTTTAAAACATCCTGTGTGTGTATACGATCAGGTATGATGTTGTATCGATCAGGTAGTGTAAGGGTTACGCCCGCTTCACAGACATTGACAGACCAAACTCTCCTTTTAATGCACAGCAAACCACCGCAAACAGTCCATTTGCCCAACCGCAAACTTCCCATTTGCACAAGGTTGGATACCAAGCTAGCCATGTCCCGTTGATGTCATTGAAGGTTTCTTCCTCCACCCAGCCACGTACAACACCAAGGGTCCGGGAAAGGTGAATTCAATTGATTTTTCGAACAAAGAGATGGTTAAAAAAACGCTGGCTCCCTCCCCTTTGTTTGAATCCACGGTCACTGCGTCTGTGCCATGCAATTTACTGTCCCACCTGATATGAGTGCTATTTTCTATAGTTCTCTCTTCTCATCAGTTTAATCCCTGTTACGTCCACGCCACGGTCCATGCGTCTGCGCCATGCAATTTACTGTCACACCCGATATGAGTGCTATTTTCTGTAGCACTATTCTCATCAGTTTAATCCCTGTTACGTGACGTCCCCAATCTGGGGTCCATTTATTAAATTGATTTTTCGAACGGGGAGATGGTTAAAAAAACGCTGGCTCCCTCCCCTTTGTTTGAATCCACGCCACAGTCACTGCGTCTGCGCCGTGCCATTTTATTGTCACACCCGATATGAGTGCTATTTTCTGTAGTACTATTCTCATCAGTTTAATCCCTGTTACGTGACATCCCCAATCTGGGGTCCATTTATTAAATAGATTTTTCGAACGGGGAGATGGTTAAAAAAACGCTGGCTCCCTCACCTTTGTTTGAATCCACGCCACGGTCACTGCGTCTGCGCCGTGCAATTTACTGTCACACCCGATATGAGTGCTATTTTCTGTAGTGCTATTCTCATCAGTTTAATCCCTGTTACGTCCCATATCAGGGTGGGATTGCCTTTTGTGAAAAAAAATTTAGGCCGGGTACCTTCGACTGCCTTCACAGTGACAGACCAAACTCTGATACACCAAACTGAATTGATTTTAGGAATGGGAGATGGAAAAAGCAGCTTGGTCGGTCCTCTTACTCCCAAGTTGGGGCACTGCGCGTGCACGGAGCAATGTGCTGTGACACCCTTATGAGTGGTGTCTTAACTAGTCCTATTCCTATCAGTTTAATCCCTGTTACGTCCCCTATCTGGGGACGTGTGTCGAATTGATTAACCATTGTCGAATTAACAAACCATTACGACATCCTGGAATAATTTAGTTCTGAGCTTTGTATTTGATTTGTATTGGAATTGATGGGGATTTTTTAAATTGTCTGCGTTATTTCTAATAAACTATTAAGAGACTTTATTATGATTTATTTATTTTATTTATTAAAAACCCACCTATACAACTTAAAAAAATAAATTTTTTTTTTTTTTAGCTTTTTCTATGAAAAAACATCCAGCCGTCCCGATCGCTTTTGGTCTGATCATAATGAAGCAACAGCCTTATCATCTGGGGTGTGGCAACATTGCCAACACACTCATAGAGGTGATGATCGCTTCATTGTGATATGCAAGCCCCTTCACCACAACAAGGTAACGATCACGAAAGGGGAATTGACACTTGTATGTGCCTTTTTTTTGTTTTGTTTTTGCAGCCACAGTGCAGCACCAGAGGCCAGAAAAATTTGGCATTTTACACATGCCTGAAAAACAATGTTATTGTTGCAGCCGCTGTTGTAGCAGCGGCCGGAAAAATTTATGTTTTCAAGGCAGAAAGGTGACTAAAACATTACGGCTTGAGCCCTAGTTGGTGGCGGAGAATTCACGAAAGTCATCCGGTATGCAGACTTTAAATACAGCAGCGTGGGGACCATTTTGAGGCCAAGGCATGTCATCAGGCCTTTTGTTAGTCAAACATATCCCCCACTGTCAGTCCCTTCGGGATCCATGCCTCATTCATCTTAATGAAGGTGAAGTAATCAACACTTTTTTGACCGAGGCGACTTCTTTTGTCAGTGACAATGCCTCCTGCTGCACTGAAGGTCCTTTCTGACAGGACACTTGAAGCGGGGCAGGCCAGAAGTTCTATCGCAAACTGGGATAGCTCAGGCCACAGGTCAAGCCTGCACACTCAGTGGTCAAGGGTTTCATCGCTCCTCAGAGTGTCGATATCTGCAGTTAAGGCGAGGTAGTCTGCCACCTGTCGGCCGAGTCGTTCTCTAGGGCTGGATCCCGAAGGGCTGTGGCGATGAGTAGGACTGAAAAAGCTCTGCATGTCCTCAATCAACAACACATCTGTAAAGCGTCCTGTCCTTGCCGCCGTGGTTGTGGTAAGAGAAGGATTACTTTCACCTCTTCCCCAGTTAGATTCCCGTTGTGCTGTGACATCCCTCTTATAAGCTGTGTAAAGCATATTTATTAGTTTGGTTTTGAACTGCTGCATCCTTTCTGACTTCCGGTAATTTGGTAACATTTCCGCCACTTTCTGCTTATACCGGGGGTCTAGTAGCGTGGCCACCCAGTACAGGTCGTTCTCCTTCATCCTTTTTATACGAGGGTCCCTCAACAGACATGACATCATGAAAGACCCCATTTGTACAAGGTTGGATGCCGAGCTACTCATTTCCCGTTCCTCCTCCTCACTGATGTCATTGACGGTCTGTTCTTCCCCCCAGCCACGTACAACACCACGGGTCCCAGATAGGTGACAACAACGAGCACCCTGGGTTGCCTGCTATGGTTGGTCTTCCTCCTCCTCAAAGCCACATTCCTCCTCTGAATCCTCTTCCTCATACTCCTCTTGCAGCGTTGCCGCAGGTCCGGCAAGCGATGATGACAAGGCTGTTTCTGGTGGTGATGGTGACCACAACTCTTCCTCTTCACGCTCATCTACAGCCTGATCCAGCACTCTTCGAAGGGCACGCTCCAGGAAGAAAACAAATGGGATGAGGTGCGACTGACTAGGTTTGTCACCTCCTCAAAAGGATGCATGAGCCTACAGGCATTGCGCATGAGCGTCCAGTAACATGGCAAAACAATTCCCAGCTCCGCAGAGGCTGTCCTAGCACCCCGGTCATACAAATACTCGTTGACGGCTTTTTCTTGTTGGAGCAGGCGGTCGAACATTAGGAGTGTTGAATTCCAACGTGTCGGGCTGTCGCAAATCAAGCGCCTCACTGGCATGTTGTTTCGGCACTGAATGTCTGAAAAGTGCGCCATGGCCGTGTAGGAACGCCTGAAATGGCCACACACCTGTAAGCCTGGGTACTTAGACACAAAGCGTTATACGATGAGATTCAGCACATGTGCCATGCACAGCACATGTGACAACTTGCCCAAATTCAATGCCGCCAACAAATTGCTTCCATTGTCACACACCAATTTCCTGATCTCCAGTTGGTGCGGGGTCAGCCACTGATCCACAAGTGTGTTCAGGGCAGACAGGAGTGCTGGTCCGGTGTGGCTCTCTGCTTTCAGGCAAGTCAACCCCAAGACAGCGTGACACTGTCGTATCCGGGATGTGGAATAGCCCCTGGGGAGCTGGGGGGATTCAGTTGATGTGCAGCCAGATGCCGCAGCAGAAGAGGACTCAGCCAAGGAGGTTATGGAAGAGGATGGAGTATGAGGAGTAGAGGAGGTGGCAGTAGGCCTGCCTGCAAGTTGTGGCGGTGTCACCAACTCCGCTGCAAAGCCATGCATTGTAGGTGATATACCTGCCCTGACCGTGCTTTGCAGACCAGGTATCAGTGGTCAGCTGGACCCTTGCCCCAACACTGTATGCCAGAGATGCCATGACTTCCTTTTCAATCACTGAGTAGAAGTTTGGGATTGCCTTATTAGAAAATAAATTTCATCTGGGTACCTTCCACTGTGGTGTCCCAATAGCGACAAATTTCTTGAAGGCCTCAGACTCCACCAGCTGGTATGGTAAAAGCTGGCGGGCTAAGAGTTCCGTCAAGCCAGCTGTCAGACGCCGGGCAAGGGGGTGACTCTTTGACATTGGCTTCTTACGCTCAAACATTTCCTTTACAGACACCTGACTGTGGGCAGATGAGATGGAACTGCTCAAGGTGAGAGGCGGAGTGGCGGGTGGTTGAGAGGGGGCAAGGAGGACAGCAGTGGTTGACATGGCTGAAGATGTTGGACCAGGAGGAAGATAGTGGCTTTGAGCTTGTGTGCTACTTCTACTCATCATCATGTGTTGATCCCATAGGCATTTGTGATGTGCGATCATGCGCCTTTGCAAAGCAGTTGTACCTAGGTGGGTGTTGGATTTCCCATGACTCAGTTTCTTTTGGCACAGGTTGCAAATGGCATCACTGTTGTCAGAGGCAGACACACAAAAAAAATGCCACACTGCTGAGCTTTGCAATGACGGCATTCTGGTGGTGACAACAGCATGCATTGATTGGCGTGCTGTTTGGCTGACCCCAGGTGCCGATACATGCTGTCTGACTGTGCCACTAGCTCATTGCGACGACCTCCCCCTGCTTCCAACTCGTCTCCTCCTTCTCTCTGTCTCCCCTTCTGAACTTTCCCCCTCTTCTTCTTCTCTTCGAGCAGGGACCCACGTGGCATCCACGGACACATCGTCATCATCAATCACTTCACTTGTATCTGACACCTCAGCAAAGGAAGCAGCAGCGGGTACAACATCATCATCATCATCACACTGTATGTCCATGTTTGTAACGCTGCCTGACTGAGACATATCCCTGTTATCTACATCCCCTGGCAATAAGGGTTGCGCATCACGAATTTCATCCAACTGATGTGTAAATAACTCCTCTGAGGGATCAAGTGAAGCGGCTGTGGTGGCTGTGGTGGTAGTGGTGGTGGTGGCGGCGGGCGGGAGAGTGGTAACTTGAGAGCAGGGGACCAAAGCTGAGCTGGAAAAGGATGGTGCGTCAAGGTTCTTAGCGGAAGCTGTTGAAGATTGGGTGTCCTGTGTAAGCCAGTCAACTATTTTCTCAGAATTTTTTTAATTCAGGGTACGTGGCCTCTGAATACTGGGCATTATTCCAGGGCCAGTGGAAATCATAGCACCACGAACACGACGGCCCCTGCGGCGTGGCCTGCCTCTGCCTGTCATTTTTTATTAGATAAGTGTTACTATGCGTGCAAGGTACTGTGCCATCCTATATAAGTGGTGGGCAGTGGGCACAGTACAGTCTGTGTGGGCCTGACACACACGGGCTTGCAAATGTGATTATATCACAGAAAATTTTTTAATCAAATTTTTTTATCTGCAAGGTATTTGGGTGAATGACACCCTGTAACGGTATGAGTGCAGGCCTAACCACTATCCAGTGGGCACAATACAGAATGTGTTTGCCTGATGCACACGGGCTTGCAAATGTGATTAGATCACAGAAAATTTTTTAATACATTTTTTTTTTCTGCAAGGTATTTGGGTGAATGACACCTTGTAACGGTATGAGTGCAGGCCTAGCTACAGTATGTGTGGGCCTGACACACACGGGCTTGCAAATGTGATTATGTCACAGAAAAATATTAAATATAATTTTTTTTTATCTGCGAGGTATTTTCTGTCACACCCTGTATGAATGGTGTGCACTGTGCACACAGTCCTGTCTATGACTGAGCCTGCAGCCTCTCACACACGGGCAGCCAGGCAACTGCAATATATATATAAATATATATATATATATACACTCACCTAAAGAATTATTAGGAACACCTGTTCTATTTCTCATTAATGCGATTATCTAGTCAACCAATCACATGGCAGTTGCTTCAATGCATGTAGGGTTGTGGTCCTGGTCAAGACAATCTCCTGAACTCCAAACTGAATGTCGGAATGGGAAAGAAAGGTGATTTAAGCAATTTTGAGCGTGGCATGGTTGTTGGTGCCAGACGTGCCGGTCTGAGTATTTCACAATCTGCTCAGTTACTGGGATTTTCATGCACAGCCATTTCTAGGGTTTACAAAGAATGGTGTGAAAAGGGAAAAACATCCAGTATGCGGCAGTCCTGTGGGCGAAAATGCCTTGTTGATGCTAGAGGTCAGAGGAGAATGGGCCGACTGATTCAAGCTGATAGAAGAGCAATGTTGACTGAAATAACCACTCGTTACAACCGAGGTATGCAACAAAGCATTTGTGAAGCCACAACACGCACAACCTTGAGGCGGATGGGCTACAACAGCAGAAGACCCCACCGGGTACCACTCATCTCCACTACAAATAGGAAAAAGAGGCTACAATTTGCACGAGCTCACCAAAATTGGACTGTTGAAGACTGGAAAAATGTTGCCTGGTCTGATGAGTCTTGATTTCTGTTGAGACATTCAAATGGTAGAGTCCGAATTTGGCGTAAACAGAATGAGAACATGTATCCATCATGCCTTGTTACCACTGAGCAGGCTGGTGGTGGTGGTGTAATGGTGTGGGGGATGTTTTCTGGGCACACTTTAGGCCCCTTAATGCCAATTGGCCATCGTTTAAATGCCACGGGCTACCTGAGCATTGTTTCTAACCATGTCCATCCCTTCATGACCACCATGTACCCATCCTCTGATGGCTACTTCCAGCAGGATAATGCCCCATGTCACAAAGCTTGAATCATTTCAAATTTGTTTCTTAAACATGACAATGAGTTCACTGTACTAAAATGGCCCCCACAGTCACCAGATCTCAACCCAATAGAGCATCTTTGGGATGTGGTGGAACGGGAGCTTCGTGCCTGGATGTGCATCCCTTCAAATCTCCATCAACTGCAAGATGCTATCCTATCAATATGGGCCAACATTTCTAAAGAATGCTATCAGCACCTTGTTAAATCAATGCCACGTAGAATTAAGGCAGTTCTGAAGGCAAAAGGGGGTCCAACACCGTATTAGTATGGTGTTCCTAATAATTCTTTAGGTGAGTGTGTATATATATATATATATATATATATATATAAAATAAAGCACACTGATGTACCAGCCCTTTTTGGGGTGCTGTCAGGACGCTTTCCTTACAGCAGATGAGCCTGTGGACACAGAACAATGACCTAGCTAACGCTTTCCCTATTGAATCAGCAGTAGCAGTACTCTGCCTCCTCTCACTGTGAATGCAGTTTCCGAATGAATCTAAAATGGATGCTGTCCAGGAGGTGGGAGGGTCTGGGAGGGAGGCTCTGCTGCTGATTGGCGGGAATGTGTCTGCTGACTGTGAGGTACAGGGTCAAAGTTTACTCAATGATGATGTATAGGGGGCGGACCGAACATCGCATATGTTCGCCCGCAGCGGCGAACGCGAACAAGCTATGTTCGCCGGACATCACTTTTGGAAAATTATGTATAAATTATGGAAAAAATATATTTGTTGTCAGTAATATTTTTCCCAATATCTAGCCCTTTCACACACACACACACGCTATTGTAGCACAGATGTGACAATTCATTGCAGGGACCGTTTATAGGAAAACTATGGATAAATTATGGAAAAAATATAATTGTTGTCAATAATATTTTTCCCAATATCTTGCCCTGACACACACAAGCTATTGCAGCACAGATGTGACAATTCACTGCAGAGACTGTTTATAGGAAAATTATGGATAAATTATGGATGGAGTTGAGCGGACACCTGGATGTTCGGGTTCAACGGGTTTGGCTGAACTTCACAAAAAGGTTAGAGTTCGGGACCGGAACTTGACCCCGAACCCGAACCCGATTGAAGTCAATGGGGACCCGAACTTTGGAGCACTAAAATGGCTCTAAAAAAGTCATGGAAAGGGCTAGAGGGCTGCAAAAGGCAGCAAAATGTGGTAAGAGCATGGCAAGTGCTCTGCAAACAAATGTGGATAGGGAAATGACTTCAAATAACAAAATATGTTAAAATAAAAAATAATAATCTTGATCTAGGAGTAGGAGGTCCATATGGAGTAGGAGGTTGAGGAGGCGGTGGATGTGGCGGTGTAGGTGGAAGCGGCGTTGTAGGAGGAGGAGGTAGACACCACTGTTTTTTTGTTTTAATTTTGAATTTATTTGATAATTTTTTTAGTTATTTTTTCAAATTTGAGTAGACCCCAAAACATTTTGAAATCTAAAAAATAAAACAAAGAGAAAGTGCGCTGGAGTACAACAATGGCTGGGTGAGGCCGGTATATATGTCTATTCTGCACAAGGTATGGACAAGTCCTATGGGATCCATGCCTAGTTCATTTTAATGAACGTGAGCTTGGCCACATTGGCTGTGGAAAGGCGGCTGCGCTTCTCTTTGATAACCCCCTCCTGTCGTGCTAAACAAACATTCAGACAATACACTGGCAGCAGGGCATGCCAGCACCTCCAAGGCATAAAGGGCAAGCTCAGGCCATGTGCCCAATTTGGAGACCCAGAAGTTGAAGGGGCAGACCCATCAGTCAGTACGTGTAGGCGTGTGCACACATACTGTTCAACCATGTCGCATGTCCCCGTGACAGCCTTGATCCAATTGGATATCTTCCCTATCAACTTTTGATGTTCTTTTATGCGCCTACCATGGTGATCACAGGTAACGGGGAATAAGGGTTCCATGCCGGAGAGGGAGCCTGAGAGAGGGATACCACATCCAAGGGAGGTCAATGGATGAAATGAAATGTGATCGAGCGGAAATGTGGGACAAATTATTGAAGCAGAAGCATCAAAGTAGAGGAGGGGGAGCGCAGCAACTACCCACTCCCGACTCTGGGAGGTAGTCGCTATAAATAACAATACAGGACTCTTAAGATGCCCTGGTATTGTAATGATTAATAAAAAATTACAGGGAATGTCACTGGGGTATTTTGGATTTGGAAACGTTAGACAGGAGAGGCCCTGCTGCCGCTTTGACTCTAGATAACTTCTGCCTGATCACACGTCCCCGTGATGTCCATGATCCACTTGGATATCTTCCCTATCAACTTTCGATGTTCTTTTATGCGCCTGCAATAAGAGACAAGAAAAAAAGAGGTTGAGTGGTTCCCTCAGGACTAGGGGTCCTGGGGAAAAGGCGCCAGAGGGATGGAGAAGATGGAAGTGTGAATAGAAAGAAAAAATATAAGGAATAAGATATGTAAAATATATAAAATAGCACCACATCCTGAGTGCTGTTCAGTGACTATTTAGGGAAGGCTGCACAAGTGTTATAGGGAGGTGAAAAATATTTTCATTCCCAATAGACAAATACCAATGGCGGGTGAACCTAGTCTGGTGGTTCCAAGTAAACCAAATGAATCCAACCGGACGTGATTAAAAAAACAGAATACACTGTAAAAGGCGCCACTCCCAAAGATACGAAAGAGATAGATGTGGTAGATAGTGCCCCCTATACCGGAGGATAATATTATGATAATGATAAAAGCATATACAGAATCCTCTCCTAAAGGGAGATTCCTGTTTTGAGAGTTAGAGTACTCACTTCACAGGGGGGGGGTAGTCACAGGATAAAGCTCAAGACACCCGTGACTAACTGCCCCCCTCGCCGGGATCTCCTGTCAGATGGTATGAATTGATGGCAGCCAACGACAAGGCTTCTGATCAATGCAGTTTATTATAGTAAAATATCCCAACGCGTTTCGGAGGTCTTATAATCCTCCATCTTCAGGGGTATTAAAGAAGAAAAACGTTCAAGACATACAATATAATCAAATCAGTTCAATATACAAACAAAAGAGTACACACAAAGAAATATACTCATAAATGGATATAATCAATAACTTGGAACACCTGTGATCACAATCATACCAAGTGAGATACAGAGTCAGACTATAATGTATTCCATTTGTACATAGTGTCCTATGATGTATGGATCAAGTAAAATAAGGAGTCAAACTGTAATATAATATATGAATCAAATAAATTAAAATAGGGAGTCAGATTGTAATGTATTCCATTTGTAAACAGTGTCCTATAGTATATGAATCATTATATCAGCCCAATCCTCACTCCAAGCAGACTTAGATTCTCTGTTTAGCAATGTATTATAGCATCAAAAGATTTTTACCTTCATGGGTCTTATCATAGAGGTCTCCAGTGCCTTCAAAAGGAGATATTCCCTTTAGATGAACTGCCTCTTTAAATGAGATTTGGGCAGCACATGGGGGTGGCGTCCAGGAAAGGAAAGGCCCAAACCGGAAGTTATTTGACACTCCTGGCTAAAACCTAACAGGTGGCCACAGAGGCGAGGGAATATTCCACCTGACTAACTTCACATGTGCCCACAGTCTTCACCGTAGTTTTGGCGTCAGACTATGGGTTTAGGGCCAGAAAACCAGCCGGATCGCCGTGCGTTCCAGCGTGGAACGCACCGCGACTTCCGGTAAGAGGCTCACATGTCACTTCCTGTGCGTTCCACAGTGGAACGCACAGCGTCCTCCCGGAGGGATCGCGGCCCCCTACTGCATTCCACAACGGACCTAATCAGCAGATCCTGCACAGAGTGGCGAAACCCATGTCCTATATAATACATAGATGTTGTACCCCTGCGAAGTTCTTTGTTATATATTACTGGAGAGAAAATTAATGTATAGTAATTCATAAGGATAAAGCTGAAAGGCTAAATCAACTGAGAATGTATAATATAATTATGGTTAATAAGAATAAATAAAATAAAACATTTGGAAGAAAATAGAACTGATACAACTTTATAAAAAATATAAATATCTGCTGGATAGGTAATAAATAATAAGTAATAATTAAGATTATTTACAAGTTATTAAAGCAGAAGGATCGAATGAAAGGAGGGGGCACGCATCAATTAAAGACGAATTTTAGAAATTTAAGTCCCTGTCACCTATGCAGAGCAGGGGTTTTTCATCGACAAAAATTGGTTAATGACACCTACTAATGGAACAGACGATTTTTAAAAATTTCGGTCCCTGTCATTTATGCAGAGCAGGGGTTTATTCACGGCAAAACTGGGTTCATGTCACCCACCAATTGAACAGATTTTACAAAAATTAGTTCCCTGTCATCTATGCAGAGCAAGGGTTTGTATACGGCAAAAATTGTAAAATGTCACCCAAGAATGTAACAGACCCTGCTCCCTCTTTTGCTTTGCTGGTGTCTCTGTGCGACCACCGCCTCTTCCTCCAAACTGCACACGTCACTCGCATGAACTTGATTCCATGTGGGGTCTAGTACCTTATCATCCTCCACATAATCTTCCACCCACTCTTTACCCCTGCCCTCCTTGTCGGTCTGCAGACTGCAGAAAGCTGCAGCAGTTGGCACCTGTGTTTCGTCATCATCAGAAACATGCTGCGGTGGTCTTCCCATGTCCTCACCCTGAAACATAAGTGGTTGGTCATCGGTGCACTCAATCTCTTCCACTTCTGGGGCAGGGCTATGTGGATGGCCCTGGGAAACCCTGCTAGCAGAGTCATCAAAAAGCAGAAGAGACTGCTGCATGACTTGAGGCTCAGACTGCTTGGCTGATTTGCAAGGGGGCGAGGTGTAAGACTGATGGCCATGGGCTACAGGTGCCGACTCTAATCTTTCAGCAGGAGACTGGGTGGTAGACAATGTGAAGGAAATGGAGGCACTGTCAGCCACCCAATCTACTATTGCCTGTACTTGTTCTGGCCTCACCATTTGTACTCACTTACTCGCACCTGAGAAAGGGGGTTGTGCGTGTAGCTGGCACAGATCGACCACGTCCTCTCCCTGCAACAGGAGCTCTAGCAACACCAGCAGCACCACGACCGGGGCCACTTAACTTTTTTGACGCTCTCCTCATTCTTTGTGTTCACCAACCAAACTAACAGATGGTTTATGTCAGACAACTATGTAACCGCCAATAGTCAACAATTAAGTTCACTGACAGTAAGGCAGTGCCGATGTTATAAAGAGGATACATTTCTTGAGGTCACACAACAGTGTGATAGGCGAATTTTATACAATTATTTCACGGTCACAATTTTTTTTTGTCAACCGACAATGTAACAGCAGTATTTACTGGTTGTTTTGGACTGTCACAAATGCAGCAAAGGCCGCAAATGTAGCGTCTTGCACAAAATGGGTGTTTTTTGAAAATCTGAATATAACAGCAGTATTTAACGCTTGTATTGAACTGTCACAAATGCAGCAAAGGCCCCAAATGTAGGATCTTGCACAAAATGGGTGTTTTTTTAAAGACAGAATATAACTGCAGTATTTAAAGATTGTATTGGACTGCCACTAATACAGCATAGACCCGAAATGTAGGGTCTTGCACAAAATGGGTGTTTTTTTAAAAACAGAATATAACAGCGGTATTTAACGCTTGCATTGGACTGTCACAAATGTAGTGCAGGGCACAAATGTAGTTTTTAGCAAAAATTATAATAATATGTCCCCACAGAATCTAACAGATGGATTTACTTGGATTGTACTTTGCATTAAAAAAAAAATTGAATATGTCACACCCTGGGTCCCTGAACTCACAGACCAATTCCCTATATTATTTTGCCTTCCCCTGGCACATATGCAGTGCAGGTACACTTAAAAAATGGGTATATGTTGCCCACTGAACTAAAAGAACTGGGTTAAATTATTGTCCCTGGCACATATGCAGTGCTGGTGCACTGAACTTGCACAAAATTCCCGCCGACGCCCACCTAACTAATAGACGGATAAAACTTTTTTTTGTGTGTCATTGGGCTCAGGGCAGGGTAAAAAAAATTTGTACTGCACCCACAAAACAAAATCGCTGTAGATCGCTGAGTTAACAACAAGTTCTGATAACAGATAGATTATTTATTTACTATTCTCGCCCTCACAGCAGCAGCATCCTATCCTTACACTAGTAACAGCAGAGTGACGTGCGGCGCTACGTGACTCCAGCTTATATAGAGCCTGGGTAAGATGCTGCACTGGCCAATCACAGCCATTAGTAGGCATGGCTTTTATGGCTTCTAAGGGCACACGAGTTAAACGCTTGTTGATTGGCTGCCCTGCAGCCTTTTAAAAATGCGCCATTAAATCGCTGAACACCGAACTGGAACCCAAACTTTTATTGAAAAGTTCGGGTTCTGGTCCGGGGTCCAAAATATCTGGCCCTGACACACACACACTATTGCAGCACAGATGTGACAATTCACTGCAGGGACCGTTTATAGGAAAATTATGGATCAATTATGGAAAAAAAAAGTGTTGTCGCTAATATTTTTACCAATATCTGGGCCTGACTCACAGACGCTATTGCAGCACAGATGTGACAATTCACTGCAGGGAGCGTTTATAGGAAAAATGTGGATAAATTATGAAAAAAATATAATAGTTTTTGCTAATATTTTCCCAATATCTGGCCCTGACACACACAATATTGCAGCACAGATGTGACAATTCATTGCAGGGACCGTTTATAAGAAAAATGTGGATAAATTATGGAAAAAATATAATTGTTTTCAATCCGATCTCTGCCCCTGACACACAGAAGGTATTGTTGAACAGATGTCACAAGTCACTGCAGACACCCTCTATTGAAAAAATTATTGCAAAGTATGAAAAAAAAATTGCTGGATATATTATATTGCTGCCAGCCCGCCACCACCTTAAAAGAACTTTTGGGTCTTTAAAACGTTTTTCTATTGAATATATTGCGATCACACTCCCTACACCAGGCATGTCCAAACTGCGGCCCTCCAGCTGTTTCAAAACTACAACTCCCAGCATGCCTGGATAGCTTACAGCTATTAGGGCATCCTGGGAGTTGTAGTTTTGCAACAGCTGGAGGGCCACAGTTTGGACATGCCTGCCCTACACTATCTGTCCCTTCCCAAGCGCAGCTCTCTCTGACTCACAATAAGCCGAACCCGCGTCATCGGGTGCTATATAACATGGCTACTGGCATTACAGCGATCTCAGTAATTACCTGCACATTTATTGGCTGCTTAGCAGCTGCAAAACCTGCGGGAAGGAGACTCAAGTATGGCGCTCGAGCACATGCGGTACTCAGCCGAGTACCACCATGTGCCGAGCATACCGATGCTCAAGCCAAACAGGTATTCGGCTGAGCATGCTCGCTCAACACTAATCCTTGGGACTGTTAGGCCTCTTTCACACGGGCGTCTTATTTTTGGCCCGGATAAGAGGCGGGTGCGTTGCGGGAACACGCGCGATTTTTTGGCGCGAGTGCAAAACATTGTATTGTAATGCATTTTGCACTCGCGTGAGAAAAATCGCGCATGTTTGGTACCCAAACCTGAACTTCTTCACAGAAGTTCGGGCTTGGGATTGATGTTCTGAAGATTGTATTATTTTCCCTTATAACATGGTTATAAGGGAAAATAATAGCATTCTGAATACAGAATGCATAGTATAATAGTGCTGGAGAGGTAAAAAAAAAAAAAAAAAGTTAACTCACCTTCTCCTCTTGATCGTGTAGTTCCCGGTCTCTTCTTTACTTCTTTAATGATAATCTGTGGGCTGAATGACCTGTGGTGATGTCAGATCACATGCTCCAATCACATGGTCCATCACCGTGGTGATGGAGCATGTGATCTGACGTCACCACGGGTCCTTTAGCCCCCAGCTCATCATTAAAGAAGTAAAGAAGAGACCGGGAACTACGCGATCAAGAGGAGAAGGTGAGTTAACTTTTTTTTTTTTTTTTTAACCCCTCCAGCACTATTATACTATGCATTCTGTATTCAGAATGCTATTATTTTCCCTTATAACCATGTTATAAGGGAAAATAATACAGTGAATAGACTGTCACCTAGAAACCATGCGTGAAAATCGCACCGCATCTGCACTTGCTTGCGGATGCTTGTGATTTTCACGCAACCCCATTCACTTCTATGGGGCCTGCGTTATGTGAAAAACGCAGAATATAGAACATGCTGCGATTTTCACGCAACGCATAAGTGATGTGTGAAAATCACCGCTCATGTGAACAGCCCCATAGAAATTAATGGGTCCGGATTCAGTGCGGGTGCAATGCGTTCAACTCGCGCATCGCACCCCAGCGTAATACTTGCCCGTGTGAAAGGGGCCTTAGGGCTACACATCTAAATGGTTGCATGTGAACTTGACTGTATGCAAAATTTTTGGACTAGGGAACCTAGCCCCACTAGAAAAAAAATTGCTGATGATGCAACATCTGTACATAGTGTGGATATCTCTATCGCCCCTTTCACACGGGCAAGTATTCTGGGCGGGTGCAATGCGTGATGTGAACGAATTGCACCCGCACTGAATCCGGACCCATTCATTTCTATGGGGCTGTGCATATGAGCTGTGATTTTCACGCATCACTTGTGCGTTGCATGAAAATCGCAGCATGCTCTATATTCAGTGTTTTTTATGCAGCGCAGGCACCCCGCACTCCAGAATTCTGCCTTCAAAAAGTAGAAACATAGGGATTTTTGAGATGTGTGACTCATTCCCTTTCACTCCAGTTTTGAAAAGTGGGTGGGAAAGTGGAGGTGCTTAACTAGGTTAATTTTAGTTTCACTCTAGCTATATCATTGCAACTTTTTTTTAAAGTCACAAGAAATTGCAAATTAGGTTTAAATATGCAACAAATTTATCAAAATGTGTAATATTTGATCAATTTGGCACAAAGTATGTTAATACAGATTCAAGCAAAACTGACTTTTAGGGTCCATTCACACGTCCGTTGTTTCTTTCCTGATCTGTTCCGTTTTTTGCGGAACAGATCAGGACCAGATCTGGACCCATTCATTTTCAATGGGTCCTGAAAAAAATCGGACAACACAATGTGTGCTGTCCGTTTCCGTTGTTCCGCTCCGCATGTCCGATTAAATATAAAACTTGTCCTATTCTTTTCCGCAGAAATCGGATCCTGGTACAATACAAAGTCAATGGTTCCGCAAAAAACGGATGACATTCGTATGTCATTACGTATGTCATCCGTTTTATGCGGAATCCGTTCCTGGAAATTAAATCCTGCCCACAGAAATCACTTATTAACTTTTTTTTTTTTTTTAAAGAAATCCAAACAACTTTATTTGCTTTGTGAAATTTATACGTTTCCGTTTTTTGCGGATCCGCGAAAACGGATGACATGGGGAAACATTTTCAGGAACAACGGTTCCGCAAAAAACGGACCGAAATTCGGGATAAAGAAAAATACTGACGTGTGAATGTAGCCTAAATATGACCCTCATGGTAAATTCCCCCCATACCACATAAGAGAAGCCATCAACTGAGTATAGCTGGGGGTACATCAATATGATCAGAACTATAAAGAAGTATATCTGTAGGTAGTCCTGACTCCTAAGGGAAAATTCTAATTACAGAGCTATAATTATTTCCAAGTGGAGCAATAATTTAGAGAACTTTTTTTTCAAATTTTTTTTTCAAAATTTTGCTCATATGTTACATACTGTACTGTAAAGAAGATCCAAGTTTTGAGCTGCAATGTCTATTTGCCTAAGCTCATAGTTCTTATGATGATGAGTTGACCTATTAAAGAAAAAACCTTCAATATAGTATTGCCATATTAATTAAAAAAAATTCTGTTAACGCTCAAACGTTTTTCAATGACTCTCCTCTGCCAATGTTCGTAGACTCTCATCATAATCATCCAATGTGCAGCATTAAATAGATGAAAGTGTATGAAGAAATGGCGTGATATAGTGGTGCTGAACTTTAGCCAGCTAATTTGTTGGAAGTTAGTGAAATAAATTGTAGCAGTCATACAATACAAGGTAATAAATAATAATTAATTTAAACATATGCACGTTTCCGATAAATTTCTCTGAGTAAACGATTTCCTAATGGAATTATAGTGGCTGACTAATAGGGTCCTAATTAGAAAACGAGTAATAAATAGCATTTCATTTCTGTAACTGCAAGAATATTATTGCGGTTTCTTATCTTTATTTCCTCAGTGTTCACAAACATTTTACAAGACAATATGGGGAATGAATGAGGTAAATCAGTCTGAAGGATGCTAATTAGATTTGTCTCTGACTGTTGCATAATTTCTATAAGTATTCCTTAGGATGTACGGTGTCAAATACTAATATGCACAGTCACACATATGCCCATACTAAAGCAATGGAGACACAAATAAGATCAAACCGACAAAAGCAATGGAGACACAAATAAAATCAAACCGACAAATTTTTTTTTTTTGAAAACCAGGTGACGGCTAAAACAACTATTTTTTATCATTCCCATTTGATAACTTTACATTACTTAAAGGGGTTGTCTGGTTTATATCTATATTTTTTAATTTACCTGTTTATAGATTAAAAAAAATCATACACTTTTGTAATATACATGCATTTAATATTTCATCTCACATACCTTTTCAGTGCAGTAGGCCCACGTTTAGAAAAAAGAAGGTATAGCCTACACATTAGTCAATAAAAGCTTTCGATGGGGCAACTTAATGGTCTAAATCTGGTGTCAGTCATGTGACTTCCCATAGCCTTGACATGTGACCCCTGATATTCAGTCTTAATTGTCCAGATATCTACTGTAATTACTGAGGAACAGAACAGAGCAGTATCTCATTATGCCTGTCAGTGTCTATACAGCCCCTTATCTTTTTCCCTGTCTACCTTTCTAGGAGTACAAATATTGATAACCATTTTCTAGGATACTGTAGGTTATCAGTATCAGATCAGTAAGGGTCTGACTCCCACCACCCCCAACGGAGCATCTGTTTGAAGCAGTTTGAAGATGCTTCTTTGAGTGTTGTGGTACCCTCACAGCATACCAAGCATAGTGCCATACATTGGATAGTGGCTATGAATGGCACTGAGCTTCACATTGGCCATACGACAGATGATATCATTAGCCTATTAAGAGGTTGCCACTCTCACATGAGCATTGTAGCCTCTTCAAACAGTGGGAGAACCAGAAGTTGAACCCCCCACCATGGTCCATATCATCAATATTTTATTCTCAGAAAATGCATTTTAACAGTTAACTTGATTGACAACAAGACATAGACAGCCAGCCAGTAGTACATATACACAGAGTGAAGAAGTTGCTGTAATAACCATAATTATTCTACAGGGTGGGCCATTTATATGGATACACCTTAATAAAATGGGAATGGTTGGTTATATTAACTTCCTATTTGTGGAACATTAGTATATGTGAGGGGGGAAACTTTTCAAGGTGGGTGGTGACCATGGCGGCCATTTTGAAGTCGGCCATTTTGAATCCAACTTTTGTTTTTTCAATAGGAAGAGGGTCATGTGACACATCAAACTTATTGGGAATTTCACAAGAAAAACAATGGTGTGCTTGGTGTAACTTTATTCTTTCATGAGTTATTTACAAGTTTCTGACCATTTATAAAATGTTGAAAGAAATCCAGCTCCACTTAAATAAAGAAGTGTAAATTTATTTTGGCTAGCCGTAAAAACTCATCCATGAATTACATAGCAGTCTTGTCTACGCGTTTCGGACTACCAGAGACAATTCCAGCCCTTCCTCATGACACAGAAAGACATTAAAAGTGAGACCTTTTAAGGGGGAGGGTGCACCTGTATTCACTAATTGTCTCCACAGGCCTGTAACCGCCCCCAAGAAAAGGTGCCACACCTTCAGTTAACTCTTCTCATGAAAAATAAATAAATGAAAGAAAAAACAAAAAGCATTAAACCATACACATACATAGTAAAAAATATAATGACTATGCAAAGAAAAATATAAGAAGGATACGCATAAGGTGTATGCTGGATGCATACCAGTTGTTTGGTAAAATATGGTGGAATGTAGTGGAGCTGGATTTCATTCAACCCTTTTTTCGCATTTGCTGCCTGTTACCTGACACGGGTTTTTCGTGCGCACAGCTGATGGAGGGGCAGGTGAGAGCTGCTGAACTTTCCTTTTTCTTCATATATTGCAAGTTGGGATTGTGTGCACTCCCTGCCTCAGCTGTTTCAAGCGGTATTTACTAGGGTGCGTGCTATGGCACATGTCTCGCTGCGTCCCTTGGAGGACGATGAAGATAGACTACAGCGAATGAATGCTATTTATGATGCACCCAACAAATCCATCCAGGAGAATTTACAACTTACCATGTCAATGTCTTCACTTGAAAATCTTAGGTCTAGAGAGCTCCGTACATGGTGGGATCTTACTTCCTTGAAAAAATATACGGATAAAGGAATGATCCCTAGAGGGCTCAGACTAAAGAAAAAACCTACCACCATATATTCGGATACCTTTTGAAGGAGTGGGAAGTCATTTTGTCAGAGTGCTCTCTGAAACTGATGGACTTAATCATAACTAATGAGAGTCAAGCTCTTGTGGAATACAGGGCAAACATCAAAAAAACGCAAGAAACCCTGTGCGTACACATCAATAATCCTGAATTCACTAACCTGGATAACAAGTTAAAAGATGATCTTCAAAAAATGGAGGACGATCTCATTAAATTCAAGCAAAGGAAATATAACCGAGATCTGCTTGACTATCAGTCCGACCAGGTGTACACATGGACAGACTCTAAACAGAATACACATCGTTCAATCTTGAAAAAGCTGCGTAATAAAAAGAAAATAAGTAACTTGCAAAGGGTCTCCTTCAGTTCAACGGATCTGGATTCCGCCGATTCTGAACAGGATCTCACCTTGTTATCGACGCAGGCCGCACAAAGTCAAGAGACTGTTTCACACAAAGCGCTTTAAAAAAACGGAGGGCGGGTCGAAAACATGGAAAACCGCCGGTATCCAATAAGATACAAAATGGACAGGATGAACTTGAAGTGATTAATTTATCCGCCTCCATATTGTCAGCTGATGATATCAGTATACTCAAGAGAGGCTTAACCTTTTCTCCTACCTGTCATTTTGATCTGTACAGGATGCTTCTGGATGTCAACCGGCTGCACTCACTCTCATTTTCAGGTGGGTGGTGATGATGTCTGTGCTGCGGAGGCTGGGGACGCTGATCACCCTGTTGCATCCACAAGTGATCCCTCTATCTGTGTCGGTACAAGTATTTTAAATAATAGACACATGACCTTTCATGAAATGATGCATGTATGTGAACTTCAGGAATCGGACACAGTCCTGGAGGATCTGGATTTGTATAATAGGTCCATACATTTCCATACAAAGAATTGGGATTTCTATCCAATTCAGTCCAGATCTCCAGCACTGGATCGATACCAGGATTTGGTGGAACGTGATTTAGTGTTGCTGCATGATCAGACTAATCAGAATCCTGGGGGTTGCAACAATGTTACAAAAAAAGAAAAAAAGGCACCCCAGGATTTGAAAACAAGGGTGGATGTTGTAATCAAACAATCTGATAAGGGGGGCAGGGTTGTCGTGCTGGACAGTGGTCTCTACAGGACCCTGATTTAATCCATGCTCAGTGACACTACAACATATGTCACTCTTAGTGACAACCCCCTCCCCACTTTTCAGAAGGAACTGAGGGACATCTTGGACTTAGGGACCCAAATAGGTTTCCTGACTAACAAGGAATTAGAATATATCTATATTGTGTCCCCAGTTATCCCAGTGTTTCACGCACTTCCAAAAACACAAAAAAATGTTTTTCCACCTCCCCTCAGGCCAATTGTAGCGGGCATGTCACAAATGGGTTGATTCCATACTTCAGCCACTCATACTACTAATACCAGGTTATCTCAGGGACACTACGTCCGTTCTGCAAACTATTGACAATATTGAATGGTCCTCAAATTATGTATGGATCACAGCGGACGTAGTGTCCTTGTATACCAATATTCCTCACAAGTTGGCTATTAAATCCCTAACTGGTTCCTACAGATATATGGGAACATTACTGCAGGCTTGTAGGAATATGTCTTGATGGTGGTGGACTTCCTCCTCAGGCACAACTTCTTCATGTTCAACAATAAATTTTATCTCCAAATATCGGGGGTGTCGATGGGGGCTAAATTCTCTCCCTCCATTGCTAACATCTTTATAGCATGGTGGGAGAGGTGTTTTCTCTTCATCGACACCCACCCCTTTTGGCATCACATCAGGTGGTATGGCCATTAAATCGATGACCTGATCCTGATTTGGACGGGCGATGTGGCGGCCATACCATCCTTTTGTGGTTACATCAATTCCTGTGTGGACACCATTTAATTTAGTATCCACTATGATACACTGGAGGTGGCTTTTTTGGATTTGCGCCTGAGGGGGGACCCCGCCACCAATCGGGTCTCCACCTGCACATATAGGAAACCCATGGCAGGCAATACCACACTATATGCGACATCTTGTCATCCAAAACACGTAATTGCTAACATACCCAGGGGAGAAATAATCCGTGCAAGAAGGAATTGCACGGAAGAAAAGAGCTTTATGGAGGAAGCTAGACACATCTCACATAGATTGGGTAAAAGAGGCTATGGCACAAAACTTGTAGAGGATGCTATAGCACAGGTCTCAACCATTGAAAGGGGATCCCTCCTTTATCCTAGACAGGAACACTTTATGCAAAAAGAGGCTCCGCTTTCCGATACAGGCACAAGTAGTAAAAATAGAAACAAAAATTTTAATATCAAGGACAAGGGCAGAAAGAACAATTTGTTTGTGACACAATACAGCACAGAATATCAACAAATATGTCATATTGTAAAAAAGTATTTTCCTGTCCTGTCATATGATAAAGAATGGACTGACATAGTTGCAGATGGAGTTAAATGCGCAGCTAGAATTGCAAACTATGTCAGCCCTAGCCTGTATCAAGAAGAGAAAAAATTGCAACCAGTGTGGCTTAGGACCAAGGGGAATTATAGGTGTGGACACCATAAGTGGATTTGCTGCACACACATGTTAATATCCCAAACTTTTTTTGAACTGCAAACAACAGAGTCTTCCCAATGAAAGCGTATTGCAATACAACCCAGGCTGTTTATTTAATTACTTGCATAAAATGTAAATTGCAATACGTGGGCTGTACTATTAATGCAATAAAATCCAGGATACGCAAACACATCTCTGGTGTGCCCCACCATGGCAAGCGCAAAGTATCTGCAGCTAGTCTGCATTTTGCTGTTTGCCATGGTGGGGACACATCAGATATGGTGGTGCCTAAACGTGGAGGAGACTATAGAAGAAAATTATTAAATAGAGAGTCTTTTTGGATATTTTTATTGAACACGCGCCAACCTGAGGGGCTCAATAAACGCTTAGATCTGATCCTGCAGCAATAATTTTAAATACTAATAATTTAGTGCAATAAAAATCTCTCCCTCCTCCTTTTCCTGGGAACATTATAGGAGCAAAATTTCTGCCGATCTGACTTCCACTACATTCCACCATATTTTACCAAACAACTGGTATGCATCCAGCATACACCTTATGCGTATCCTTCTTATATTATTCTTTGCATAGTTATTATATTTTTTACTATGTATGTGTATGGTTTAATGCTTTTTGTTTTTTCTTTCATTTATTTATTTTTCATGAGAAGAGTTAACTGAAGGTGTGGCACCTTTTCTTGGGGATGGTTACAGGCCTGTGGAGACAATCAGTGAATACAGGTGCACCTACCCCCTTAAAAGGTCTCACTTTTAATGTCTTTCTGTGTCATGAAGAAGGGCTGGAATTGTTTCTAGTAGCCCGAAAAGCTTAGACAAGACTGCTATTTTGTATCCTCGGATGAGTTTTTAACCGCAAGCTGAATAAACGCCTATTCCTTTTTAAGTGGAGCTGGATTTTCTCAACTTCTTTTTTCTATCTATATATATATATATATATATATATATATATATACAGGTCCTTCTAAAAAAATTAGCATATTGTGATAAAGTTCATTATTTTCTGTAATGTACTGATAAACATTAGACTTTCATATATTTTAGATTTATTACACACCAACTAAAGTAGTTCAAGCCTTTTATTGTTTTAATATTGATGATTTTGGCATACAGCTCATGAAAACCCAAATTTCCTATCTCAAAAAATTAGCATATTTCATCCGACCAATAAAAGAAAAGTGTTTTTAATACAAAAAAAAGTCAACCTTCAAATAATTATGTTCAGTTATGCACTCAATACTTGGTCGGGAATCCTTTTGCAGAAATGACTGCTTCAATGCGGCGTGGCATGGAGGCAATCAGCCTGTGGCACTGCTGAGGTGTTATGGAGGCCCAGGATGCTTCGATAGCGGCCTTAAGCTCATCCAGAGTGTTGGGTCTTGCGTCTCTCAACTTTCTCTTCCCAATATCCCACAGATTCTCTATGGGGTTCAGGTCAGGAGAGTTGGCAGGCCAATTGAGCACAGTAATACCATGGTCAGTAAACCATTTACCAGTGGTTTTGGCACTGTGAGCAGGTGCCAGGTCGTGCTGAAAAATGAAATCTTCATCTCCATAAAGCTTTTCAGCAGATGGAAGCATGAAGTGCTCCAAAATCTCCTGATAGCTAGCTGCATTGACCCTGCCCTTGATAAAACACAGTGGACCAACACCAGCAGCTGACATGGCACCCCAGACCATCACTGACTGTTGGTACTTGACACTGGACTTCAGGCATTTTGGCATTTCCCTCTCCCCAGTCTTCCTCCAGACTCTGGCACCTTGATTTCCAAATGACATGCAACAGTCCAGTGCTGCTTCTCTGTAGCCCAGGTCAGGCGCTTCTGCCGCTGTTTCTGGTTCAAAAGTGGCTTGACCTGGGGATTGCGGCACCTGTAGCCAATTTCCTGCACACGCCTGTACACGGTGGCTCTGGATGTTTCTACTCCAGACTCAGTCCACTGCTTCCGCAGGTCCCCCAAGGTCTGGAATCAGTCCTTCTCCACAATCTTCCTCAGGGTCCGGTCACCTCTTCTCATTGTGCAGCGTTTTCTGCCACACTTTTTCCTTCCCACAGACTTCCCACTGAGGTGCCTTGATACAGCACTCTGGGAACAGCCTATTCGTTCAGAAATTTCTTTCTGTGTCTTACCCTCTTGCTTGAGGGTGTCAATGATGGCCTTCTGGACAGCAGTCAGGTCGGCAGTCTAACCCATGATTGCGGTTTTGAGTAATGAATCAGGCTGGGAGTTTTTAAAAGCCTCAGGAATATTTTGCAGGTGTTTAGAGTTAATTAGTTGATTCAGATGATTAGGTTAATAGTTCGTTTAGAGAACCTTTTCATTATATGCTAATTTTTTTAAGATTTTGGGTTTTCATGAGCTGTATGCCAAAATCATCAATATTAAAACAATAAAAGGCTTGATCTACTTCAGTTGGTGTGTAATGAATCTAAAATATATTAAAGTCTAATGTTTATCAGTACATTACAGAAAATAATGAACTTTATCACAATATGCAATTTTTTTTAGAAGGACCTGTGTATATATATATATATATATATATAAAAAAGAAGAAAAAGGATTGGCAGCACAGTCTTAGATGAAAAATAGGTAAAGGGTGCACCAGCCCAATGTGGATATAAGCAAATCCAAATGAATACAAAAATATGTAAAAACGGGCAGCACTCCAACAGATAAAAAATAGAAAAATACTTTATTTACCCACAAAGGTCATGCAACGTTTCGGCTCTACACAGGAGCCTTCCTCAAGCCTTGAGGAAGGCTCCTGTGTAGAGCCGAAACGTCGCATGACCTTTGTGGCTAAATAAAGTATTTTTCTATTTTTTATCTGTTGGAGTGCTGCCCGTTTTTGCATATTTATATATATATATATATATATATATATATATATATATATACATATATATATATATATATATATATATAATCATACTTCTGTATATATGAATGCATAATATGTGGGAAACTACTACTGATGTTTTTAGCCATAATATATTTGCATATATTATATATTTAAATATATTATGGCTAAAAACGTGTGTGTATATGTATATGTGTATATATATATATATATATTAAGGCTATTCACAGCCTGTAATTGTGGGAGGGGCGGAGGCTTATAAATTCTCTGAGCCTCCCCCTCCCATTGCGGGTGCTAGCGGTGCCGTTCGTTCGTCCCACGTCATCGCTTCCGGTTCCCGTCATCGCTTCAGGTCCACGCGCTCCCCGGCATCGCAGCCGCCGCTGCCGCCGCGCTCTCCTCACTCTCCTCACCCTCCAGGACTTCCGCCCACCACCCGTCGCCAGGACAATGTACCTGCTGGCACCGCTTCGGCCGGCCACCTCTGTCATCCCGCGAGATCTCCATTCCGCTCATTGAGCAGCGACAACCGCCCCCCCCCTACATCCCACCCGCTGCGGCTGCCAGCACTTCCGGGAGCATTCTCAGGGCACATCTACCTCCCTTCCTTCTCCTGCCCCAGGCCCCACACTCATGGCGATCCATCTGGGCCGGAGGCTCCATTTCACCGGCAGAAGGGGGAGAGAGCAGAGGAGAATTTTTTTTTTTTAAATTATCATTCACATGTCATTTACATTCTCTCCAATACTCCAGTCATTCTGTTGCCAGTCCTACGCGATCACCATCGGATTTTCAACCTTTCTAACCTCCATCTGCTTTTGAAGCCTGAAAATCACCACTCCATCCCAGGTCCGTATTTTGAACAGTCGGCATCTTCATTTTACGTCACGGACAGAGTACGGAGGAGGGGGAGGGCAAGAGAAAGAAAAAAGAAATAAGGAAAAAAACAATTTAAAAAAAGGGGGGGACGTTCTATTTTTTATTAATTTATTTTATTTACTTCTCGGTTGTCATTTCATATCTGTTCATGTAACTAGGTAATTCAGCGCCTCCGGTACCCAGCGGCGTTACCCGGGCTATCGTCTTCTCCGCCGATTCCTCCATCAGCCACGGTAAGTCGCTTATCTCCGATTCGCAGCATCATCTTTACGTGTTTTTCGTACAGCGTTGTCTTATGTAGGCCTTCGGTCCGCGTTCCGTTTCCGTCACCTTCCACTCCGTGTCTCACGTCATCCTGTCTTCTTTTCAGCCGCTATATCATTCTCATCTCACCCCTGTCCAGCTGTCAGGTCCCCTGGTTCTTTTCACGTTTCATCTCGTCATCCTGCCTCCTAGTCCACATTTACGTCTGGTCACGTCAATCTGCCTTCGTCTCCACGTTTCACCCTCGTGCTCATCCACATTTCTCAGACCCCGTCGCCCTCTACTTTCATGTCTGTCTTCATCTTCTCGCTCTCTTTTCTCACGTTCCACGTTGGCTTACCTTCCTCTGTCCTCTTCGTTCTCCTCATTCCTTCCGTTCACTTTTCACGCCTGTTTACGTCCCTCAGGCCTCCCTCTCATACAGGTTCCCACGCCTGTTCATGTCATTCAGGCCTTCCTTTTGTCCTTGTTGCACGCCTGTTTACGTTACTCAGGCCTCCTTTTCGTACATGTTTCACGCCCGTTTACGTTACCCAGGTCTCCTTCTTGTACATGTTTCACGCCTGTTTACGTTACTCAGGCCTCCTTTTTGTACATGTTGCACGCCTGTTTACGTTACTCAGGCCTCCTTTTCGTATATGTTTCACGCCTGTTTACGTTACCCAGGCCTCCTTTTCATACATGTTCCACGCCTGTTTACGTTACTCAGGCCTCCTTTTCGTACATGTTCCACGCCTGTTTACGTTACCTAGGTCTCCTTTTCGTACATGTTTCTCGCCTGTTTACGTTACCCAGGCCTCCTGTTTGTACATTTCTCATGCCTGTTTATGTTACTCAGGCCTCTTTTTCGTACATGTTCCACGCCTGTTTATGCTACCTAGGTCTCCTTTTCGTACATGTTTCATGCCTGTTTACGTTACTCTGGCCTCCTGTTCGTATATGTCTCACGCCTGTTTACGTTACTCAGGCCTCCCTTCATACACGTTTTTACGCCTGTTTATGTTACTCAGGTCTCCTTTCGCACATGTTCCACGCCTGTTTATGTTACCTAGGTCTCCTTTTCGTACATGTTTCACGCCTGTTTACGTTACTCAGGCCTCCTTTTCGTATATGTTTTACGCCTGTTTACGTTACTCAGGCCTCCTTTTTGTACATGTTTTACACCTGTTTACGTTACTCAGGCCTCCTTTACATACATGTTCTACGCCTGTTCACGTTACTCAGGCCTCCATTCCGTCCATGTTTCATTCCTGCACTCCACCAGGCTCTACGTCTTTCATGTACCTTGCCGGTCACGTCACCCAGCCTTGCCTTCACGCTCCACGCCTGTTTTCGTCATTCAGGCCCTCCATTCTCAATCCATGCCTGTCCACGTCTCCCTGTCTAAATCGTCCTTCCGATCCACGGTCCAGGTCTCGCCCAGTCACGTCCCGCAGGCTCGTGTACCTCCTTTCTGTCATAGGTTACAGGTTCGTCCTGTTCACACTGTTAGGGGAAGCCTCTCCAACAGGGCACGGCGCACCCACCTCTTTTACTCTACTTCTACTTTCGGCCAGCCATTTACTTGTCATGATTTCTTCAAGCTCGATCGCGGTCCATTCCTACGGAACAGGAATTCCCCAAGACGGGTCTCAAATCCAGGAGCTCCAAACCATCAGGTACGTTAGTCTCTTAAACCCCCGGGCACATGCGGTGACATAGTTCCTCACACCTCCCTTCTTCTTCTGGGCGATTTTCTTTCCACAATCATCGGCTCCACAGCACTCGCACGGTTCCCGGGTAAGATCCTTCAGCCAGTAACTGTAAATCCTTCCAAATTCCAGCATGTCTCATCTGGACAACATGGGGGAGACTTCTTCAATTCCAGAGACCCTTGCCTCAGAGCACGCCAGTGCTACTTCTCTCAGGAGTTGGACCATCCCTAAACTGATCACCGAGCTCAATAGAAGAGGAATACCTTATTCGGCCTCCGCCAGAAAGGCGGAATTATTCAGACTATTGATGTCCGGTTCGTCATCCCCATCCAGATAGAATGTGTCAATGTCCACCATACAACTGTCATTGACCCAGTTACATGCCACCATCAACAGCCTGTCTTTTTCGGTTCTGGACGTTCAAAATAGTCTGTCAGCAGTGGAATCCAGGCACTTGGCAGTCGACCCTCCTGAGCGTCCTTCCGTTCCAGCTCCCCCACCTCAGCCAACCTCCCCAGGTAGTGTTTCCAACCTCTCCGAGATAGCTCCAGCTCACTTCATCACAGATAGCATTAAAAAAGACATTCTGGAGGGCAAAGATGTTACTTTAGCTGCCATCTTGATAGCTACCCACGACACCGTCGAGAACAAGACAATAGCTTGTGAAAACATTTCCATTGTTCTAAAATCCATAGTCTGCACCGCCCACCCCGAAAGAAGAGAGGAGTTGGACTTGTATATGTACAGAGTCACCGACCTGGGGTATAAATACGGTGGATTCGCATTTTACGATTACCACCGCTCCTTCTCGGCCAAAGCCGCCGCAGCGCTGGCTCAGTTCCAGCGGGTCACCAACTGGGCGTGTCTGGACATGGAACTTTTCTGCTGGCACTTCGCCGGTTTAAAACCCCCAGCTTGCAGCTCCTGCCAGTCCATCCTCCACACCTCCGATTGGTGTCCCTCCGTTGGTCAACCGTTGCCTCCCAGCAGGCCCACGGCCGGCCCCTCCGGCACTCAACTGAGGCACAGCCACACCAACAAATTGGGCCGCCCCATCATTTTCTTAGGCAATAGTCAAATCTGCAACAACTACAACCTAGCCTCCTGCAACTATAACCAGTGCAGGGCTCTACACGTCTGCTCCTCCTGCTTCCAGGCTCACCCCATCTCAGTATGCCCACAGAGAACGTCCAAGCACAAATGACTAAGCGGGGTCAATGTGGAGCTTCTGGGCAGGCTGCCTTAGGATCACCACAGCCCCGACCTGGTCGAATTCTTGCTTTCAGGTTTCAGTAAGGGCTTTCACACGGGTCTCATTGCCCTTCCTCAGTCCACCTGGGAGGGTCCCAATTTACTGTCCGCAGTCCAGGATGCTGACGCGGTGGATTCCTTCATTCAGTCGGAAGTAGAGAAGGGTTTCCTTATCGGCCCCTTCCCTCACGTTCCCTTCGACATTGTAACCAAGAAATTCACCAATAAAAAACAACTGATTTACGCCTCATGGTTCGCCTCATGGTTCGCATATCCCCAGCCTAAACTCCCTGATTCCATCAGAAGAATTCACCATGAAATATTCTTCACTCCAGGAGGCCATTTCCCTCATTCTGTTAGCGGGCAAAGGAGCATAGTTGTCTAAAGCAGACATCGCTGACGCGTTTAAACTGTTGCCCATTGACCCCCAGCTTTGGAAATTCCACGGCATCAAATGGCAGGACAGTTATTATTTTGCTACCCGTTTAACATTCAGTTCAAAAAGCAGTCCCTGTCTATTTGACCGGTTCGCCCAAGCCCTCCACTGGATCTTGGTCAATCGCTGCAAATGTCCAATGGTGCTACATTACCTCGACGATTTCCTCCTGATCGAACCTCCCAGTGTTAAACCATGCAAACTTAATAACTTCCTGAGTATTCTCAAAGATTTCCAGGTTCCGGTAGCCCCGTCCAAAATCGAGGGACCCGCCACAGTAGTCACCTTTCTCGGTATCGTGCTCGATACAGAGAAAATGGAAGCTAGACTGCCAGCCGACAAGCTTCTCAAAATCAGAACAATCATTGCGCAGTTCACAGGCTCCCACTTCCTCACCAAACGAGAGCTGCAGTCACTCCTCGGCATGTTAAATTTCGCCACCAGGATCATGCCCCAAGGGAAAGCTTTCATGTCCTGGCTTCTAGATTTATTGCCGTCAGCTCCCGAGCAGGACTCCACGGTGTTCCTAGATGCCCAGGCAATGGCTGATTTGGCCATGTGGAATTCCTTCATCGCCCATTGGAACAGGGTTTCTCTGTTTATCCCCCAATGGAGTCCAGATTTCCCCATGGTCTACTCAGATGCCGCAGCATCCAGAGGTTTTGAGGCCATTTACAACACGCAGTGGTTCGCTGCACCGTGGCCCACTGCAATTTCCTCCTTACCTGAGTTCCTTACGTCTTCTCCCCTGCTGGAGATCTATCCTATAGTGGCGGCGGCTCAGGTATGGGGCAACCAATAGACAGATTCCCCAGTTGCATTCATCACGGATAACCAATCAGTGGTGGATATCCTCAGTAAAGGGCGCTCCAAATGTCCTCAAATCATGTCCTTCGTTCGCAGGCTAGTATGGCTATCCTTAGATCACAACTTCCATATTTCAGCCAGGCACATCCCGGGCATTTGAAATACCGCTGCTGACGCATTGTCCCGTTTTAACCTTGATCATTTCTTCCAGATCATGCCAGAGGAGGAATCAATGAGTCTTTCGCCTCCGGATTACCACACCCTACGCATGGATTAGGACATTTCATTTCCACAGCCAAGTCCCTCATGTACAGCTCTCTTTCCGCCAACACGGCCAGGAACTACAGGAACGGTTGGAACATCTACAAACAGTTTTCCCGTCTCCATCCTAGAATCAACACAGATAAGTCCACGTATTTAATAGCCTTTCTAGCATATTGTCACACGCACCTCAAGCTATCCTACAACTCCATAAAGCTGTATTTGTCAGGGGTTCAGCACCACTCCATGCTGAGGGACCCAGGTAGCAAGTCAGCTTTCACTTCCCCAGTAGTCAAAGCCACCCTCAGGGGCATCCTCAAGAACAGCCAGAGCAGCACGCCCATCAGGCAACCGGTGTCAGGGGAGCTGTTCAGAAAGCTCTCAAACTCATTAGACGGCAGTCCTTTTGGCCTTCTTCCTTCCATGGTCATTAAAGCTGCCATTAATCTGAGCTTTTATGGTTTCTTGTGCCCAGGAGAATTCACCGTAGTGTCATCCAAAACCAAAGGTTTAACCAAAAGCCAGTTAGTATTTTACCCAGATCACCACATACTAAACCTGCCATCCACTAAAACATCGTAATCCGGGCCGCCTGTCCAAATCAAATACTTCCGAACCTTCAACAAGTGGTGCCCGGTCCAGGTTCTCAACAAGCTATTGGCCCTGCTGGCTCATTCCTCCAAGAACGAACCACTTCTACCGTTCAAAGGAACATTTCTCACCACGGCCCGGTTCATCCACCATATTCGCATACTGGCCAAGGGGTTGGGCCACGATCCCAGAACCATATCCGGTCACTCCTTCCGCATAGTTGCCGCCTCGGCAGCTTCGAAACGCAATGTCCCATGCCACATCATCCGCAAAATGGGCCGCTGGCAGTCCTTCTGCTTCACCCGATACATTCCCAATCCGCACAAGGAAATCTCTGACGCTTTCTGTAACCTCGTGTTGCAACCTCAAATAATATAATAAAACGCTAATTCCAACCTAACCGTCTCTTTTTGCCCCCTTATAGGCCTACCCTCGGACATGGCTTCAGGGCACACCTCAGGCCAGCTATACCAGGTCACTCATGGCCACGTAGTCACCTCTTGTTCTCTTCAGTATCCATAGCCACGACCACAAATATTAAGGCTGTTCACAGCCTGTAATTGTGGGAGGGGCGGAGGCTTATAAATTCTCTGAGCCTCCGCCTCCCATTGCGGGTGCTAGTGGTGCCCACCCTCTTCCCTCCCTTCTACTTTCAGTTTCACCCGGGTAGGCCCCCTTATAGGCCTACCCTCGGACATGGCTTCGGGCACACCTCAGGCCAGCTATACCAGGTCACTCATGGCCACGTAGTCACCTCTCGTTCTCTTCAGTATCCGTAGCCACGACCACAAATATATATATGTGTATGTACAGACCAAAAGTTTGGACACACCTTCTCATTCAAAGAGTTTTCTTTATTTTCATGACTATGAAAATTGTACATTCACACTGAAGGCATCAAAACTATGAATTAACACATGTGGAATTATATACATAACAAAAAAGTGTGAAACAACTGAAAATATGTCATATTCTAGGTTCTTCAAAGTAGCCACCTTTTGCTTTGATTACTGCTTTGCACACTCTTGGCATTCTCTTGATGAGCTTCAAGAGGTAGTCATCTGAAATGGTTTTCACTTCACAGATGTGCCCTGTCAGGTTTAATAAGTGGGATTTCTTGCCTTATAAATGGGGTTGGGACCATCAGTTGCGTTGTGAAGAAGTCATGTGGATACACAGCTGATAGTCCTACTGCATAGACTGTTAGAATTTGTATTATGGCAAGAAAAAAGCAGCTAAGTAAAGAAAAACAAGTGGCCATCATTACTTTAAGAAATGAAGGTCAGTTAGTCCGAAAAATTGGGAAAACTTTGAAAGTGTCCCCAAGTGCAGTCACAAAAACCATCAAGCGCTACAAAGAAACTGGCTCACATGCGGACCGCCCTAGGAAAGGAAGACCAAGAGTCACCTCTGCTGCGGAGGATAAGTTCATCCGAGTCACCAACCTCAGAAATTGCAGGTTAACAGCAGCTCAGATTAGAGACCAGGTCAATGCCACACAGAGTTCTAGCAGCAGACACATCTCTAGAACAACTGTTAAGAGGAGACTGTGTGAATCAGGCCTTCATGGTAGAATATCTGCTAGGAAACCACTGCTAAGGACAGGGATCAAGCAGAAGAGACTTGTTTGGGCTAACGAACACAAGGAATGGACATTAGACCAGTGGAAATCTGTGCTTTGGTCTGATGAGTCCAAATTTGAGATCTTTGGTTCCAATCACCGTGTCTTTGTGTGACGCAGAAAAGGTGAACGGATGGACTCTACATGCCTGGTTCCCAGTGTGAAGCATGGAGGAGGAGGTGTGGGGGTGCTTTGCTGGTGACACTGTTGGGGATTTATTCAAAATTGAAGGCATACTGAATCAGCATGGCTACCACAGCATCTTGCAGCGGCATGCTATTCCATCCGGTTTGCGTTTAGTTGGACCATCATTTATTTTTCAACAGGACAATGACCCCAAACACACCTCCAGGCTGTGTAAGGGCTATTTGACCATGAAGGAGAGTGATGGGGTGCTGCGCCAGATGACGTGGCCTCCACAGTCACTGGACCTGAACCCAATCGAGATGGTTTGGGGTGAGCTGGACCGCAGAGTGAAGGCAAAAGGGCCAACAAGTGCTAAGCATCTCTGGGAACTCCTTCAAGACTGTTGGAAGACCATTTCAGGTGACTACCTCTTGAAGCTCATCAAGAGAATGCCAAGAGTGTGCAAAGCAGTAATTAAAGCAAAAGGTGGCTACTTTGAAGAACCTAGAATATGACATATTTTCAGTTGTTTCACACTTTTTTGTTATGTATTTAATTCCACATGTGTTAATTCATAGTTTTGATGCCTTCAGTGAGAATCTACAATTTTCATAGTCATGAAAATAAAGAAAACTCTTTGAATGAGAAGGTGTGTCCAAACTTTTGGTCTGTACTGTATATATATATATATATATATATATATATATATATATATTATAAATACACCACAGCACTTCCAGTAGGTGAAAATAGTGGGATCCTTGTATTCACCGTGCAACGTTTCGGTCCACTTGCTAGAACCATTGAAAATGGTTTCAGCAAGTGGACCGAAACGTTGCTCGGGTGAATAAAATGATTATCACCTTGGTTTGGTGCAATACCGCTGGCACCTCTTGCTCCTGGTTGTCTCAGGTGTGCTGCCCTAAATTTTTGTATCTATTATATATATACATTTTAGCCTCTATTTCTGAAAAGTTTCTGCTGGGATTGGAACTCACAACCTTCTACATTAGAGCCATGAACCTTAAACACTACGCTATACTTACAACGTAACAAACTACTATGAGGTTTTTCTGACAAAGTTTATAATTCAGCTTTATAGATGAGTGGTTAAAGTCCTTGCCTCTAATGTAGACGCTTGCAAGTTCAAATCCTGGCAGAAACTTTTCAGATATAGAGGCTAAATTGTATTTAAATACACTGACTGGAGCACACAAGGTATTAGGCCAAACAATGCGGTGTTCGGCCGAGCATGTGATATGGTTCTGGATCTGACTCCAATATAGTCAGTGAAGAGTTGATGTATTGCTCCGAATGGTATAAAATGATTGGCATACGTACGCCTTGAAAGAGATCACACACAGACTGTCACAGAGAAGTCAGTCAATGCAAGATGCTGCGTTTATTCAGATTACATGATTTTTTATAGCAAAAAAGAGGAACTTTATGACTCGGCTAATTTGATGATCTAATTGTCACATTACTAAGTCCCATGACAAGGTATCACATTATCACTCCATACTTTAGCAATGTCAGCACTATGTCAGCAATTTCAATATCATAAAGTGTTTAGTAAGGGATTATTAAGGGAGCTGGCTGCTACTTCAGGGGCCATTTTGTTAAGCAAACTGTTAGATATAATACAAGCAAGTATACATTTGATACTAGATATATGATTCCACAACAGTCCCCCCTTGTAGACTTGATTGTAGACTTTCCCTAAACCTAGCGAATCCCCTGGCATACCATTCGTATCCTCTTCACCCACAGTGGCGACAACTTATCCCTTGTGAATAAGTTCCCGATTGAGCGGACTTCTGGTAATACCCTGGGATTCATTTGTCCCTAATTCTCATAATCTCTTGGATCTTCAGGCCTGGGTAGAGGAGGAGCTTCATCAGCGGGAGTTGGAGAAGGCGGGGGTGTCGGGAATGCAGGAATCACATCCACATCTATTGCGGTGCTAGCCATTTGTTCATAGAGAAGTAGTATGGCTTCCTCAGCAGGCTTCTTCCTGTTGGTGATGCGGTTAATGCAGGAAACAACAAATTTGATAAATATGTAGATTACCATCAATATTAGGGCTATCTGTAATATTCCCTGAATTATTCTCATCGTCCATCCACTAATTCCCTTGAACCAGTTACTGGGATTAAGGAATGAGAAAGTGTCAGACCACCATGTTGACTTATCTGCACTGTGAGCCTCTAGCCATTCATCACGTATCTCACTCATCTTTTCCAAACCAGCTTTTACTTGTAGATTACCTTGTGGATCGATATAATGACAGCATGCAGTACCTACTACCTGACACATACCTCCATCCTTTGCAGTCAAGTAGTCTAATACTAAAGTGTGTTGATTAGTGACTATGATGAGCTGATTCTGGACAACATTAGATGTATTCATCAGTTTCATAATTTCCCAAATCTGATCATCCAAGTAGTCGGTAGCCATTACTAGCTTGTCATATGTTTGTGTAAGCATAGGATAGATTAATAGAGTACTAAAGAACTTGTTGGCACCACTCATTTCTACAAGATGGGGTTTTCCATTTGGTCTAGGAATGTTATCTGCGGCTCTTTTATATAAGGTGTGTTTGGGGATGGCATTGACATTTAATTTTCCATGAGGCAGTGTAAAAGTGGCTGGTGTGAGCCTAGCAATTGTACATAAACCTTTGAAATCCGAAGGGAGCCATTTATATGCCCTGTGTCCACATACTAGGTATATATTTTTTGGGACCGAAACCACTGTACTATTGAACAAACGAGTGATTAAGTGGGCTAATTTGATACCTTCTGCTAGTTTTTGCCCCTTTTCTTGACCCTCTGTGGTTTTACTAGTTATCCCTATTGTCAAGTCCCTTACACTGCGCCGGGCGCAGGCCAGATCACCACTTGCTTCAGCATATATACCAATGCACTGTACTGGACTGTCTGGGTTGGAATCATTGCAGCCTGATCTGTTATGGGAACTGAAAACCATACCATGGGTTTGTACCTGTAGGCAGTAACAGTGGGTCCAATTTGGGAAGCAGGATACATTGCTCCACATATAGTCATTCCAGGGCATATTGCTATTCTGAGCTGAACATTAATTATTAGCAAAAGTTTGGTAAAAAATTAAAATTTTAGACTAAAATGCGTATTCTAGCAGAGTCCTAATGCAAATAAAATATAGTATACAAAATCTGTATGGTGTGGGGAGTTCCAACATACCACATAAGTCGACATTCAGTGCTATACTCTATGTGTTAAAGGAATGTAAAAACTGCAATAATGCACCAACCAACTTTTGCATGCAAGATTTGATAATTATGTAGTATATGATTTTCCATACCCCCTATACAAACTTTAATCATAGAAAACAAAGCTATAGCCCTGATAATACATTAATACATCATATAATACATTAAGTAAGGCCACTTTCAGACTGGTATAATATGGGTGCTTTATTACTCTGTATTATGAACACAATTTTTGAACCTCCTGTAGTTCACAAGCAAATGTGTTATGCCATAACTCCAGCTTTGATTAACCATGGGAGTTCCAGGTGTTGCATACATAGTATGGGCACAGAAAAAGCCCCTGTATTAAGCCTCATTTGTGCTGTACTTGTTCTCCACGGACATCACACATCCCCATTCATTTTATTGTGTGTATTCAGACATCAGTGTTTTAGCACTGTCCGTGCGTCAGTGATTTTAGCGCGGATGCATGCTCTATTTTGTCTGTGTTCACAAATCCATCATGTCCATTATTGTCTATGGGTCCGTTAAAACCACGGATGCAACACGGATGTCATCCGTGTTGCATCCGTGTTTAACTGATCATTTAGAGATGCTTTGAAAATAATTTTTCAGCTATTCAGTGTCAGTGAAACACGGATGCAACACAGACAGCAAAAAATGGACACACAAACCCAACACGGATCCTTCATAGACAGCTTCACAGATGCATCACTGACCACCTGCTAACGGATTTGAGCATGGACACAGACATATGAATGAGGCTTTACACCTTTCTGAAAAGTTTCTGAATATCATTATTTCAAAAGCTACAGCTACAGTAATTGGAAACAATTGCTTATGCCAACAGTGAGCAAAAAAGTTTTTTTCTGTCTGATGAAAGTGTTTCCATCTGTCAGAATATACTACATTTTTATCTCTAATGATAATTGCTGTCGCTATTATAGCAAAGTTTATTATAAGTAGTGTTGAATGCGAATATTCTAATCGCTAATTTCTATCGCAAATATCAGCACTTTGAGAATTCGAGAAGATGTAGAATATAGTGCTATAATCTTTGTAATCGCAAATATTCTAGATTTTTTTTTTCATCAGTACCCTCACTGCTTCTTGCTTGTGGGCCAATGAGAAGGCTGCAATATCTTTGTTTGAGCTTAGCAACATCCCTAGCAACCAATAGGAAAGTTGCCTACCCCTTACTATATAGGAAACTCTCCAGAAGACATTTTCTGCAGTGTTTTGCAGTTTTGAGAGAGAGAGATCAGTGTCATTGCTGTGCTCTGTGCTTTGTTGAGTCATCTGGATCCTTATTCAATTACATTAGATAGTTAGCTCATATATATAATACAGATAGTTAGTGGGAGATAGTCTGTGTAGGTTAGATATGGTGTGTTAGGTAGTGTGATAGGAATTACTGTACTGTGCATTTTCTCCAGTCTGAGGAAACTTCTAGCAGCTTGAAAAATGTAGCAAAAGTGAGCCACGCCTGTATTGTGTGCGCAATATGCACATATTACATTGCCAATTTTCGATATCAAGAAAATAATGACTGGAGATCCCGAATTCTAGAATTTGCGAATTTATGGCGAATATTAGGCAAAAACTTTGCGAAATATTGCCAAACTGAATATTGCCTATAATGCTGATCACTAATTATTAGAGAAGCGGTATTGATATTTTACTCTATGTCTGTAGGGACAGTGTAAAATGTAAACTTTATTGATGTTTGTGTTTTTGTGGTGTGTTTGGTGAAAATTATTTGATGCCTTGATCCAGACGCTTTTAGACATCTGGGTCATGCCATCAATAAACAGTATAAGAAGGCACAAGCAGAGAAGAGAAAGAGAAGAGAAAGTGCTCATCTTCTCACTTCCTTTTTGGAATTAAAAAGTTGACTTTGCAAATACTTTGTGTTACTTCTCTTGTACAACATTTTATATAAATAATGTTTTATTGGCTTCATACATATGGAAATTCAGAGCTTTGATGGTTTACTGTTATCAGAGAACAATGAATTTTGGGGGTCCACAGTTAAATCTGAACAGGCCAAATGTTCAACCAAGCAGAACCTGCAAAATCAAGAACAGAAGAACTGTTAGTATCCTTGGCATGAAAACAGAAAGCATTCCACTACCCTTGGACTGAAGTTTTAGAATGACAGCTGTCTAATAATCATTTAATTGTCCCCTGTCTATAGACACTGTTCCTAGGTTTTTCCTCCACCAAAGTGCAATCCCCAATACAGGGGCAGCTGGCCACCTTACTGTATATAATACCTGTAGTCACGGGTGGACACAGGCAGCAGGGAGTCCCCAAGCAAGACCAGTATATGGGCTCAGTGTTCTTCAACTGCTCAATAAAGAACACCTTATATATCGTCTCTATAATAATCTACAAATAATTTTAAGGTGAAAATGGAACCCATATCTTCTGGTAGCCTGTGTAGCAGCACAGGTTGCATATACGGTATGTCTGCCCCTGCCTACAGTACAATCCATTAAATCCTGCAGCTACTTTCCCAGGTCAATCCCTCACTTCTCTTATATTTTTTGTATAAATATTGGTTGGTTAGAGTGGCCACCGGCCAGTGAAGGTCTATTTTTCTGTGACAGGAACCATCACCTCACAAATACACTAAAGGGTTATTCTAATCATAATAATTTTTTTAATCTAAGCATTGTTTAATGCCCTGATCAGTGGCACCTTAGGCACCCTCCTACTCTACCTACCTTTCATCATAGCCCTGATAAATAAAATGTAACAGATATTAAAAGCAGGCGTATAAAAGAAGAAAACAGCAGGACAAATTAGTTTATTTTGCTTGCTTTATTTCAGTTTATTTAGTTCTCTTTTTACTTTCCGTTTAGTGGTGTTTGCTTTACTTTACCTCAGGAGGCATAAGCAAATGTCTACAGAGTGCTCATCAATAGTTTTTTTTTTATCCTAAGAACGAATTTTGCTTGTACTTTTCAAATGTCAGTTGTTACATTAACTGCTTGGAGAAAAAATAAAGGTTAACAAAAACATTCATGCTTTAAGGACAAGATAAAAAGACTTGTTGTAAGAACATCAAAATAAGCAATGTTGGTAAGCAATGTTCTGTAGGTCAGAAATAGCATATATGACCCTTGTCTATGACAAAGTTAGGTAAAAGCTAAGCCATAATGAGGACAGCCATGCTCTCTTCTTTTTTATACTCACATGGCACTATGAAAATCAGAGAAGTGGGGTGCATAGACAGTAAAATCCTCAGTAGTGATGATAAAGATCAATGTGATGGTGAGAACAGAAGATGAATGGGCTATGTGGCAGTTTAATGTGTCACCATACTGGGACTTTAAATGAGTATTAAATATACAGCATCAGCATGCTGTGGTGTGGGAGACATTTCTGTCATATGAAAGTTTATTGTGGCATGCTCCTCCTGTCTGCCACTTCTATATTTTCTCATTAAGAGCTGTTTATGTGCTCCTGCGAAATGTGAGTGAAATGTGATTGCAATTTCCATTACACTCCGTAAGTTACAGCATTTACTGTACATTATTTCCTCTGAGAAATGACTAAATGCAGCTGTAATGTGAAGTTACTGTAGCTCGGTAGCTATATTTCATATTTCTGCAGAAATATAATCTTAGGGATGTAACAGCACCTAGGTCCAGATTTATTTCTTTGAGCACCTGGATTATTTATGAAGGCCATCTGATTGCCATATTAAAAGTGGCATAATATATCCATAAATAAGATTAAAGTGGGGCACACTCTTTAAAGTAAAGGGATCTTTAATGGTCTATACAATAATACACAGTAAGTTGATAATACAATGATGAATAAAAAAGATGAATAAAAAAGATAGTGACTTTATAAGACTAAAATAAAATAAAATTAAATTGAATTACAATGAATAAAACATAAATCCCATTAAATATGCTAAAATATTCATATAATATTCAAAAAATAATCGATGTAAGATATATAATAGCAATGAAATCCTGCACTGATAATTATAAGTGCATCTGAGAAAAGTGAATCTTGATTAAAACCAGTCTTTTGTATCTCTATTGGAAATTGAGCGAAGTCTTTCCTGATATAGATAAGTTAGTAAGGTTACAACAATGTTGCGATATACTTGTATATATTTGATCAATTCGGAGCATATAGCTTTCAACAGTTCGGATTGCAGCGTATAGCTACAAGATCATACAGCGGCGTCCCGCTGTGTTTGAAGAGAGCGATCGCTTGTGTGGGATCAATGCAGCCTTACCCGGAGGTCTTGGTACCTGACAGTGAGTCCTCGACTCGGTGAAATCAACTTGTGGTATCCCGGTCTCAAGGGCCGTTACTGAGCTGGCGTCAGTCAGGTTGTGTTCCACGCGGTCTTTGGCGTCTCCAATGACGCAGTGAGTCGGCTCTTTTTGTAACGGTGTCCAGACCTTTACCGGGGGTTGCAGTGTCCTTGCTGTCCTTTAAGGGGGATTCACACCAGACGCGTTTCGGGGCTTTGAAGTATTGACCCCTTCCTCAGTGGTACTAATATATCCATAGTCAATTAAGGGAACTGTCCCAACAAATCATCAGATCAGCTAATATTCCCAGGGGAAGTTACGGCCAAGCTCACATTTCCCATGCAGTGGCCATTAGAGGGGAACGTAGTATTGTTTGGAACCCATTCAAATGAATGGGCAACCATGTAATACCAACTGGGCTGAACTTACAAGAGCAGGAATGTTTTTTTCTTAGCAGTTTAGCAGAATCCCACAACAAGACTCGTATGCCTTAATAACATTATAGTTCCATACAAATGGCAATTATATCAGCAAAAGTCATTTAAAGGTAACCTGTCATCACATATGCCACATGCAACTAATGATATGGTGAAACTATATGTTTTACCTTTATAAAAAAAATTGAAATGTTATTTTCTCTGCTTTTAATGCAGATAGTGATACCTCATAACATACAGTGGATATAAAAAGTCTACACACCCCTGTTAAAATGTCAGGTTTCTGTGATGTAAAAAAAATAGACAAAGATAAATAATTTCAGAACTTTTTCCACCCTTACTGTGACCTATAAACTGTACTATTCAATTGAAAGACAAACTGAAATCTTTTAGGCGGAGGGAAGAAAACAAAAAAAAAATGTGGTTGCATAGGTGTACACACCATCTTCTAACTGGGGATGTAGCTGTGTTCAGAATTAAGCAATCACATTCAAAATCATGTTAATAATAGGGCCACAAAAGTCCTTTTAAGGACTGGTTTAGGTGTGCTATCGATAGGTGTGACATACTGAGGGGTGTGACATACTTAAAATATACTTTCTAACATAGAAAGTATATTATAGTGAATTTGTATTGTGCAGCAGTTGTGTGAGATTCTGCTGCGATACCGCAGCTATACAGAGGGAAAAACGCTATTGAAACAACTAATAGCAACTGGTGTGATATACCAGTTGCCCCACAAAAAAACTGATTGAGGCAGAAATGTGATATACATATAATATACTTTCAATATAGTGCATTTATATTGTGCAGCATTTGTGTGCGGTTCTGCTGAGATACCACAGCTATAAAGAGGGACAAACGCTATTGGAACAACTAATTGCAAATGGTGTGATATACCAGTTGCCCCCCAGAAAATCTGATTAAGGCAGGGGTGTGATATACCTATAATATATTTTCTATATAGTGCATTTGTATTGTGCAGCATTTGTGTGCGGTTCTGCTGAGATACCGCAGCTATTCAGAGGGACAAATGCTGTTGGAACAACTAATTGCAACTGGTGTGATATAGCAATTTCCCCCCAAGAAAACTGATTGAGGCAGGGGTGTGATATTACTATAATATACTTTCTATATAGTGCATTTGTATTGTGCAACAATTGTGTGTGGTTCTGCTGAGATACCGCAGCTATACAGAGGGACAAACGCAATTGCAATAACTAATTGCAACTGGTGTGATATACCTGTTGCTCCAAAATAAACTGATTGAGGGGTTTGATATACCTGCTTCCAGCAAATACTCATAAATGGGTTCTTTATACCTGCTTCCACAAATACTGCTCTTCTATAGGGACTTTGTCACAGGGTCATTTTGAAAATGACAGGCAGAGGAAGAGGCAGGCTATTCCACAGGGTTGGTAGGGGTCGGGCAGGTGAACCAGGCTGGAGCCTAAGTGGGAAGTTGGAGAAGGTGCACGCGATTACGTCAAAGGATGCGCCAGAATTGGTTGAGTGTCTCACTCAGCTGTCCACTTCTGCACCCTACTTATCATCTGTATCAGCACCCTCCTCACTATCTGCTATGTGCACCCCCAAAGACACCACCAAAACCATCACCACCATAGCCCCTTCACTCGAGTCAAAGGGATTATTTTCCCATACATTCCCAGATCTTACCGATGCACAGCCATTCTTGGCATCGGATCATGAAGAGGAGGTAGCAACGGCCACCACCCAGCAGTCTGACAACAGTACCCAGATCAGCCCAAGGAGGGCGGTCCCCGCTGTTGCTGCCTACTCTGAGATCTCTAGTGTCAGTGGTGGGAAGGTGATGATGATGATGACGTGTCAATGGAAGTCACGTGGGTGCCCACAAGAGATGAAGAGGAGGGGAGTTCAGAAGGAGAGACAGAGCAGCAGATAGGGAGGAGAAGCAGGCAGAACTCGCAGGGCACAGGAGGCAAAAAGCAGACTGCAAATGTATCTGGAGCGAGCCATCCACCATGCCCGGTCACATCTGGCGCTCCCAGGACACCGGCACATGGCTCCGCAGAGTGGGCTTTTTTTTAATGTATCAGTTGCTGACAATAGTGTTGCCATCTGTAGCCTGTGCTGTCAACTCATAAGTTGCAATAAGCCCAACAGTCACCTAGGGACAACCGCCTTATAAAGGCACCTGGTCTACCATCACCGAGCCCAGTGGGAGCAACACCATCAGAACCCACAAAGCCACACTCCCGACGCTCCACGTCCTGCCTCTTCTCCTCCTCCTCCCCCCATTTTTCCTCCACTCCACCTTCCACTCTGCCATCGTCACGTTCATCTGGCAAAACGTAGGCTTCCGTGGCCTAATTGTTCGAACGTAAATAGTTGATGACGCCGGATAACCCTCTTGCCCATTGTCTGACCGCTGGCTTGTCGGAACTGCTAGCCCACCAACTACTGCCATATAAACTGGTGGACTCAGAGGCCTTTAGAAAATGTGTGGACATTGGCACACTATAATGGAAGGTCCCCAGAAGGAAATATTTCTCCCACACCCCAGAAGAAAATATTTCCCCCAGAAGGGCATCCCAGAGCTATATGGCCATGTTCAGAGGCAAGTGAATGTATCTCTGGCACACAGTGTCGGTGCCAAGATACATCTGACCACAGACAAGTGGTCTAGCAAACACGGGCAGGGAAGGTATATAAGTTTTACTGCCCACTGGGTGAACCTTCTGACGGCTGTCAAGCATGCTACCCAAGGCACCTGTGTGGATTTGGTGTTACCGCCACGTATTGCATACAGGCCTGCCTCTTCTTCTCCTCCCCCTAATCCATCCTCCATCTCCTCCTCGGTTGACTCCTCCTTTTCCTCTGCTACTGCCTCTTCCGCTGCACCCCCTCAGCTCCCCAGAACCTATTCCACGTGCCAGGTGAGACGTTGCCATGCTGTGCTGCGGCTGTTGTGCCTGGAGGCCAAGAGCCACACCAGTCCTGCACTCCTTTCAGCTCTGCGTTCACAGGCCGATCAGTGGCTAACCCCGCTCAATTTGACAGTTGGTAAAGTGATGTGCGACAATGGTGCCAATCTGCTGAGCATGCTGAAACAGGGCAAATTGACACACGTGTCGTGCATGGCACACGTCCTGAGCTTAGTCGTGCAGCGACTCATTGCCAAATACCCCGAGGTCCAGGACATCTTGCGGCAGGCCAGAAAAACTCTCTGGCGATTTTAAAAGATCTTATGCGGCCATGGTTCAGCGGCGACACCACCTTCCCGTCAGACGTCTGATTTGTGACTGCCCGACGCGCTTGAACTCCACCTTGGATATGCTTGATAGGCTTCTCCTCCTGAAGCGTGCTGTTAACGACTACCTTTACGAACTCTGAGTCAGGACAGGTCCTGGGGAGCCAGTTGCTGTTCATGTGCGATGCATGCAGACTTCTTCGTCCATTTGATAAGATCACCAAACTGGTCAGTCGCAGCCAGGGGGCCATCGGTAATATCGTACCTTACGCCTTCTTTCTGGAGATTGCATTGCATTGTGTCATTGATCAATCCGACGAGGATCAGGAGCAGGTAGATGAGGAAGTCACAATGCTGAATGAATTCCCAGGGGGGGCTACTTCATCTAAACCAAGTCAGCAGGAGTCTGAAGAGGAGTCAAAGGAAGATGGTGCCTGGGGGGAGGAGGAGGAGCAAGAAGAGAAGGCTTTAAACTTTTCTGGGATCCCTGGTGTTGTCCGTGGATGGGGGGAGGAGACAGAGAACGACATTCTCCTGGGTGGTGAGCAGGAGCCAGGGCGCTCCACCACTTACAATTTAGTGCAAGTGGGGGCCTTCATGCTCCAGTGTTTGAAGAAGGACCCCCGTATAAAAAGCATTAAGGGCAAGGACCAGTACTGTTTGGCAACGTACTTAGACCCCCGATACAAACACAAAATGGTGGAAATATTACCAGCATCACAGAGGGCTGTCAGAATGCAGTATTTCCAGGCCTTGCTTCGAGAGATGCTGCATTCTGCTGTTGCGGGCGCTGGCAGAGGAATTTCCACCCACAGAGAAACAGTTGCAAGTACCAATCCTACAGTGCATGCAAGAAGAGGGCGGTTTGAAGATATGTTGGTCACTTCACATATAAGATCATTCTTGCAGCCAACCCATCGAGAGCCGCCCTCTGGATCCAGCCTCAGGGAACACCTAGACCAACAGGCGTCCGACTACATTGGGTTAACGGCCGATGTGGACGCTCTGAAAAGCGAGGAACCTCTGGACTACTAGTGTGCAGGCCTGACCTGTGGCCAGAGCTGCCACAATTTTCCATGGAACTCTTAACTTTCCCGTTGTCGAGTGTCCTGTCCGAATGGACATTCAGCGCAGCAGGGGGGATCGTGACCGATAAGCGCACTCACCTAGCTCACAACAGTGTGGACTACCTCACATTTCTAAAAATGAATGAGGCATGGCTCTCGGGGGAATTCAACACCTGTGATGACCACGTTTAATAGAATTTTCTCATGCCAGCCCACACATATCCGCCACCACAAGAACAAATAATGGTCCCTGTCTAATGTAAATATAGCGGCATAAAAAGCCTTTTCTGTCCGGTGAATGCCTAATGTTTTGGAGCTGTGATGACCACGTGTTATCAAATTTCAACTATTATCATTTGGGGCTTTAAAAAGAGGGGAATTTCGTTAGCCATGTTTTTAATCCAATTTTATATTTTTTGTTCTTTTAAACATATGTATTTGACATGTATTTGTACTGGCCTGCAGTAAAATTGATATCCATTGACCATCTAATATACCTCCAGACACATAATCACCTGATGTTTTCTGTCCGGTGAATGCATAATTTTTGGGGCCTGTAGTCCACTGGCCTGCAGTAAAATTTATATCCATTGACCGTCTAATATACCTCCAGCCACATAATCACTTGATCTTTCCTGTATGGTGAATGCCTATTTGTTGGGGCCTTGGAGGAATTCAACACCTATAACGACCATGTGTTATCGAATTTCGCCTATTATCATTTGGTTTTTTTTCAAGATGGGGGATTTCGTTAGCCATGTTTTTAATCAAATTTTATATTTTTAGTTCTTTTATACATGTATTTGACATTTATTTGTACAGGCCTGCAGTAAAATTGATATCCAATGACCGTCTAATATACCTCCAGCCACATAACCATTTTCTGTCGTTTTCTGTCCGGTGAATGCCTAATGTTTGGGGCCTGTACTCCCGTGGGGTCTAAAATAAAAATTTTCTAGGTTCCAGCAGGCCACATTTCTTACAGTTTCCCTTTAAGATGCATACATTTTTTTATTTGGTGGCTGCAATAATGACCTGAAGGTTTTTCAGGTTCACTTCCCATTAAAGTGAATGGGGCCTGCCGCGATCTTGCGGTTCGTGAACATTTGATCACGTTTGCACGATTGCGTTCGCGAATCGTCCCGGCCGATGTTCGTCCATCACTATCTGTAACATAGTCATGACGAATCTGTCATGAACTCCACTGAAAGTCAATGGGGGACGGATCTGTCTTCTACTGTGCAAGATTATGTCAGAGAAAATGGATCGGCCCCCATTGACTTACATTGTGTGCCATGACGGATCTGTTTTGCTTAGTTTCATCAAGAGCAGAATGGTAACTGATCAGAAGCAAACTGATACATTCTGAGCGGATCCTTTTCCATTCAGAATGCATTAGGGCAAAACTGATCCGTTTTGGACCGCTTGTGAGAGCCCATAACTGATCTCACAAACGGAAAGCCAAAATGCTAGTGTGAAAGCAGCCTTTATTGGTGCTATTTTGGAGTAGATATACTTTTTGCTTGCTGAATAGTATGCATTTTGTGAGGCAAGATAACCAAAAATGGCAGTTCTGGCACAGTTTTTATTTTTTATTCTTTAAGGTATTAAGTTAACCTGACAGGATAGATAATGTGTTATTTTTATAGAGCAGGTTGTTACAGATGCAACGATACCAGAAATGTCTATTTTTATGTTTTTATTTCAGTTTTACATTAAAACAATCAGATTTTTGTGTCTTCATTTTCTGCCAGTCAACTTGTCTAGGGACTCATTTTTTGCAGAAATGGTAGAAGTTTTTATTGGTATTATTTTTGGATACATCAAATTTTTTCATCATTCAATATTACACTTTAGGTGGCAAGGATGTTTTGGCATACTTTTTATTTTATTTTTTTATGGAATTTACTTCCGGGTGTAGATCATTTGACATTTTTGTAGAGGAGGTTGACATGGATGCAGCAATACCTAATAAATTTTTTTATTTTTGTTAAGTTTTGCACAGTAAGGCTAGGTCTACACAACGACATTTGTCGCGCGACAATAAGTCGGACAGATAGGGCACAACTACACTTCAACATTTGTCGCGCAACATTTTGTTACACCAATGTCGCACGACAATTTTTTTAATGGCAGTCTATGGTGTCGCTCTGCAACATGCGACATACTGCGACGCGACAGTCGCAGAAAAATCCATCTCGAATGGATTTTCTGCGACTGTCGCATTGCAGTCGCAGCATGTTGCATGTTGCAGTGCGACACCATAGACTGCCATTAAAAAAATTGTCGTGCGACATTGGTGCAACAAATGTCGTCGTGTAGACGTAGCCTAAAAGCTTTTTAAAAAAAGAAAAAATCTTGTTTTCGTGAATGCCATATTTTTTTATTCTTATATCAATTGTCTTATGTAAGGGCTCGTTGATTGGTACCATTTGGGAGTACATATGACTGATATTAATTTTTACAGTGTTTAACTGATAGGGTGGATCAAGTTATATTTTTATAGAACAGGTCATTACAGATACGGTGATACCTACTTTGTATGTTTTTCTTTTTTTACTATTTTTTATACTTTTATATGTCTTTATTATGGGAAAGTGGCAAATTTTTTGGGCGTGAAACATTTATTTTTTGATTATATAAAAAACTTTTAAAACTTTATTTTACTCTTATTTTTGTCCCACTGTGGGACTTTAACTTTTGGGGGGGGGGGGATCTGATCCCCTATACAATGCATTTACAATGCATGTGTATTGTAATGAATTTACTGTCAGTGTATTACCGGTGTGATACACTGCCAGCCTGTGAGATCCAGGGGGTCTCATAGGCCTTTAAAGGAGGCTAGCCCAATGCCTGTGTTAGACATCAGGCTGCCTTACCTACCATCGCGCCCCAATCACCAAAACACGGGACCTGATGGGGACGACGAGGGAACCTTTACACTCTGCAAAACCCCATGTATGCAGCGGTCAGCGGCATACAAGGGGTTACTGTGCCAGCATCGGTGTATTCACCAATGCTGGCGTATACAGCAAAGGCTCAGCTGCCGGGCCCCTGCTGCTGATCGAGCAGCCACAGCTCCTAAATCTGTCCGATCAGAGTGCCATACCTGTATGGCGCTGGGACTCAAGTCATGTCCTGAAGCACTCTAAATGTACCTCGCTGGGATCCTACTAATTAATGGGATTGTCCCATGAAAAATTTTCTACAGTTTTCAAACCAGCACCTGGATCTGAACACTTTTATAATTGCATGTAATTAAAAATGTTGCATAGCCATCTTATTCAATAAGATGTATCTGTATAGCGCCAACTGCAGTTTATTTCATTTGTCCTGCCCATTGAGATGGCCACACATGCTCAGTTTCTTCCTTCAACTGCCTTCCTGTCTCCTAAGTCTAGCAGAGCAATGAATAGGGAGATCTCTGGATTCATGTGAAGTACAGGGCTGGCTCTAGCTTAGAAAGAGATTGTTATGTACTGTATGATGCCTGAGTTTAATTTTTTGTTGTAAAATTAGTTTTTATTGTACAATACTATGAACAATTCGCAATAACAAATATGCCGCTACACATGGCATTTTAGAGAATCAGTCAAAACATTACACATTTACAGAATAAAGTTACAATGCCGTGTGAAAAATTTGTTTCTCAGATTTGTGAAATACCAAGGAGCAAGGCATAGCTGCATAACAGTAGACTAGGAACCTTCGTAACCGGGAAAGGGAGGGAGAAGGGATAGTATAGAAACTTCTCGGATACTTTAATTAATTAATAGGAATAACGAAAGGGAGATTAGCTCCCAATATAATGATGGGGTCTTGGGTGGAGCCCTGATGCCTCCTAAGTAGGGATGAGCGAACTCGAACTGTATAGTTCGGGTTCGTACCGAATTTTGGGGTGTCCGTGACACGGACCCGAACCCGGACATTTTCGTAAAAGTCCGGGTTCGGGTTCGGTGTTCGTCGCTTTCTTCGCGCTTTTGTGACGCTTTCTTGGCGCTTTTTGAAAGGCTGCAAAGCAGCCAATCAACAAGCGTCATACTACTTGCCCCAAGAGGCCATCACAGCCATGCCTACTATTGGCATGGCTGTGATTGGCCAGAGCACCATGTGACCCAGCCTCTATTTAAGCTGGAGTCACATAGCGCCGCCCGTCACTCTGCTCTGATTAGCGTAGGGAGAGGTTGCGGCTGCGACAGTAGGGCGAGATTAGGCAGATTAACTCCTCCAAAGGACTTGATTAACTGATCGATCTGCAGCTGTGGATCATTGAGCTGCTGATCCTCAATTGCTCACTGTTTTTAGGCTGCACAGACCGTTTGTCAGTCTCATTTTTCTGGGGTGATCGGCGGCCATTTTGTGTCTTGTGGTGCGCCAGCACAAGCTGCGACCAAGTGCATTTAACCCTCAATGGTGTGGTTGTTTTTTGGCTAAAGCCTACATCAGGGTGAAGCTGTCACACCAAGTGCATTTAACCAGCAATAGTCTGTTCATTTTTTGGCCATATACAAAATCAGGGGCAAGCTGCGCCTGTCACCAAGTGCATTTAACCCTCAATGGTGTGGTTGTTTTTTGGCTAAAGCCTACATCAGGGTGAAGCTGTCACACCAAGTGCATTTAACCAGCAATAGTCTGTTCATTTTTTGGCCATATACAAAATCAGGGGCAAGCTGCGCCTGTCACCAAGTGCATTTAACCCTCAATGGTGTGGTTGTTTTTTGGCTAAAGCCTACATCAGGGTGAAGCTGTCACACCAAGTGCATTTAACCAGCAATAGTCTGTTCATTTTTTGGCCATATACAAAATCAGGGGCAAGCTGCGCCTGTCACCAAGTGCATTTAACCCTCAATGGTGTGGTTGTTTTTTGGCTAAAGCCTACATCAGGGTGAAGCTGTCACACCAAGTGCATTTAACCAGCAATAGTCTGTTCATTTTTTGGCCATATCCCAGTCTAATTCTGTCACTAAATCCATACCGGTCACCCAGCGCCTAAATACTAGGCCTCAAATTTATATCCAGCTAAATCTGTCCCTAGTGCTGTAGCTGGGCGAGTTATTTAGTGTCCGTTCAAGCACATTTCTTGTTCTGGGTTGAAATACAATTCCCAATTTAGCAATTTCATAATTTAGTGGTTCCTGCTATATCAGAGCTCTTTGAAATCTATCCCAAAAAGGGTATATAATATTGAAGGTGCACATAGGGTCATTCAGAGTAACTTCACACACACCCGCTACTGTGTATTTCCAAGTCTAATTCTGTCACTAAATCCATACCGGTGACCCAGCGCCTAAATACTAGGCCTCAAATTTAATTCCCTCTAAATCTCTCGTTACCCACCGCTGTACTGTTGTTGCTGGGCAAGATATTTAGTGTCCGTCAAAGCACATTTTTTGTTCTGGGTTGAAGTACAATTCCCAATTTAGCAATTTCATAATTTAGTGGTTTCTGCTATATCAGAGCTATTTGAAATCTATCCCTAAAAGGGTATATAATATTGAAGGTGCACATAGGGTCATTCAGAATAACTTCACACACACCCGCTACTGTGTATTTCCAAGTCTAATTCTGTCACTAAACCCATACCTGTCACCCAGCGCCTAAATACTAGGCCTCAAATTTAAATCCCTCTAAATCTCTCGTTACCGTTGTCCTGTTGTAGCTGGGAAAGTTATTTAGTGCCCGTCAAAGCACATTTTTTGTTCTGGGTTGAAGTACAATTCCCAATTTAGCAATTTCATAATTTAGTGGTTCCTGCTATATCAGAGCTATTTGAAATCTATCCCAAAAAGGGTATATAATATTGAAGGTGCACATAGGGTCATTCAGAATAACTTCACACACACGCTTCTGTGCATTTCCAAGTCTAATTCTGTCACTAAATCCATACCGGTGACCCAGCGCCTAAATACTAGGCCTCAAATTTAATTCCCTCTAAATCTCTCGTTACCCACCGCTGTACTGTTGTTGCTGGGCAAGATATTTAGTGTCCGTCAAAGCACATTTTTTGTTCTGGGTTGAAGTACAATTCCCAATTTAGCAATTTCATAATTTAGTGGTTTCTGCTATATCAGAGCTATTTGAAATCTATCCCTAAAAGGGTATATAATATTGAAGGTGCACATAGGGTCATTCAGAATAACTTCACACACACCCGCTACTGTGTATTTCCAAGTCTAATTCTGTCACTAAATCCATACCGGTGACCCAGCGCCTAAATACTAGGCCTCAAATTTAATTCCCTCTAAATCTCTCGTTACCCACCGGTGTACTGTTGTTGCTGGGCAAGATATTTAGTGTCCGTCAAAGCACATTTTTTGTTCTGGGTTGAAGTACAATTCCCAATTTAGCAATTTCATAATTTAGTGGTTTCTGCTATATCAGAGCTATTTGAAATCTATCCCTAAAAGGGTATATAATATTGAAGGTGCACATAGGGTCATTCAGAATAACTTCACACACACCCGCTACTGTGTATTTCCAAGTCTAATTCTGTCACTAAACCCATACCTGTCACCCAGCGCCTAAATACTAGGCCTCAAATTTAAATCCCTCTAAATCTCTCGTTACCGTTGTCCTGTTGTAGCTGGGAAAGTTATTTAGTGCCCGTCAAAGCACATTTTTTGTTCTGGGTTGAAGTACAATTCCCAATTTAGCAATTTCATAATTTAGTGGTTCCTGCTATATCAGAGCTATTTGAAATCTATCCCAAAAAGGGTATATAATATTGAAGGTGCACATAGGGTCATTCAGAATAACTTCACACACACGCTTCTGTGCATTTCCAAGTCTAATTCTGTCACTAAATCCATACCGGTGACCCAGCGCCTAAATACTAGGCCTCAAATTTAATTCCCTCTAAATCTCTCGTTACCCACCGCTGTACTGTTGTTGCTGGGCAAGATATTTAGTGTCCGTCAAAGCACATTTTTTGTTCTGGGTTGAAGTACAATTCCCAATTTAGCAATTTCATAATTTAGTGGTTTCTGCTATATCAGAGCTATTTGAAATCTATCCCTAAAAGGGTATATAATATTGAAGGTGCACATAGGGTCATTCAGAATAACTTCACACACACCCGCTACTGTGTATTTCCAAGTCTAATTCTGTCACTAAATCCATACCGGTGACCCAGCGCCTAAATACTAGGCCTCAAATTTAATTCCCTCTAAATCTCTCGTTACCCACCGGTGTACTGTTGTTGCTGGGCAAGATATTTAGTGTCCGTCAAAGCACATTTTTTGTTCTGGGTTGAAGTACAATTCCCAATTTAGCAATTTCATAATTTAGTGGTTTCTGCTATATCAGAGCTATTTGAAATCTATCCCTAAAAGGGTATATAATATTGAAGGTGCACATAGGGTCATTCAGAATAACTTCACACACACGCTTCTGTGCATTTCCAAGTCTAATTCTGTCACTAAATCCATACCGGTGACCCAGCGCCTAAATACTAGGCCTCAAATTTAAATCCCTCTAAATCTCTCGTTACCCACCACTGTACTGTTGTTGCTGGGCAAGATATTTAGTGTCCGTCAAAGCACATTTTTTGTTCTGGGTTGAAGTACAATTCCCAATTTAGCAATTTCATAATTTAGTGGTTTCTGCTATATCAGAGCTATTTGAAATCTATCCCTAAAAGGGTATATAATATTGAAGGTGCACATAGGGTCATTCAGAATAACTTCACACACACGCTTCTGTGCATTTCCAAGTCTAATTCTGTCACTAAATCCATACCGGTGACCCAGCGCCTAAATACTAGGCCTCAAATTTAAATCCCTCTAAATCTCTCGTTACCCACCGCTGTACTGTTGTTGCTGGGCAAGATATTTAGTGTCCGTCAAAGCACATTTTTTGTTCTGGGTTGAAGTACAATTCCCAATTTAGCAATTTCATAATTTAGTGGTTTCTGCTATATCAGAGCTATTTGAAATCTATCCCTAAAAGGGTATATAATATTGAAGGTGCACATAGGGTCATTCAGAATAACTTCACACACACGCTTCTGTGCATTTCCAAGTCTAATTCTGTCACTAAATCCATACCGGTGACCCAGCGCCTAAATACTAGGCCTCAAATTTAAATCCCTCTAAATCTCTCGTTACCCACCGCTGTACTGTTGTTGCTGGGCAAGATATTTAGTGTCCGTCAAAGCACATTTTTTGTTCTGGGTTGAAGTACAATTCCCAATTTAGCAATTTCATAATTTAGTGGTTCCTGCTATATCAGAGCTATTTGAAATCTATCCCAAAAAGGGTATATAATATTGAAGGTGCACATTGGGTCATTCAGAATAACTTCACACACACCCGCTACTGTGTATTTTCAAGTCTAATTCTGTCACTAAACCCATACCTGTCACCCAGCGCCTAAATACTAGGCCTCAAATTTAAATCCCTCTAAATCTCTCGTTACCCACCGCTGTACTGTTGTTGCTGGGCAAGATATTTAGTGTCCGTCAAAGCACATTTTTTGTTCTGGGTTGAAGTACAATTCCCAATTTAGCAATTTCATAATTTAGTGGTTTCTGCTATATCAGAGCTATTTGAAATCTATCCCTAAAAGGGTATATAATATTGAAGGTGCACATAGGGTCATTCAGAATAACTTCACACACACGCTTCTGTGCATTTCCAAGTCTAATTCTGTCACTAAATCCATACCGGTGACCCAGCGCCTAAATACTAGGCCTCAAATTTAAATCCCTCTAAATCTCTCGTTACCCACCGCTGTACTGTTGTTGCTGGGCAAGATATTTAGTGTCCGTCAAAGCACATTTTTTGTTCTGGGTTGAAGTACAATTCCCAATTTAGCAATTTCATAATTTAGTGGTTTCTGCTATATCAGAGCTATTTGAAATCTATCCCTAAAAGGGTATATAATATTGAAGGTGCACATAGGGTCATTCAGAATAACTTCACACACACGCTTCTGTGCATTTCCAAGTCTAATTCTGTCACTAAATCCATACCGGTCACCCAGCGCCTAAATACTAGGCCTCAAATTTATATCCCGCTGAATTTGAATACAATACATTGGGCCAAATAATATATTTGTTGTTGTGGTGAACCATAACAATGAGAAAAACATCTAGTAAGGGACGCGGACGTGGACATGGTCGTGGTGGTGTTAGTGGACCCTCTGGTGCTGGGAGAGGACGTGGCCGTTCTGCCACATCCACACGTCCTAGTGTACCAACTACCTCAGGTCCCAGTAGCCGCCAGAATTTACAGCGATATATGGTGGGGCCCAATGCCGTTCTAAGGATGGTAAGGCCTGAGCAGGTACAGGCATTAGTCAATTGGGTGGCCGACAGTGGATCCAGCACGTTCACATTATCTCCCACCCAGTCTTCTGCAGAAAGCGCACAGATGGCGCCTGAAAACCAACCCATCAGTCTGTCACATCACCCCCATGCATACCAGGGAAACTGTCTCAGCCTCAAGTTATGCAGCAGTCTCTTATGCTGTTTGAAGACTCCGCTGGCAGGGTTTCCCAAGGGCATCCACCTAGCCCTTCCCCAGCGGTGAAAGACATAGAATGCACTGACGCACAACCACTTATGTTTCCTGATGATGAGGACATGGGAATACCACCTCAGCATGTCTCTGATGATGACGAAACACAGGTGCCAACTGCTGCGTCTTTCTGCAGTGTGCAGACTGAACAGGAGGTCAGGGATCAAGACTGGGTGGAAGACGATGCAGGGGACGATGAGGTCCTAGACCCCACATGGAATGAAGGTCGTGCCACTGACTTTCACAGTTCGGAGGAAGAGGCAGTGGTGAGACCGAGCCAACAGCGTAGCAAAAGAGGGAGCAGTGGGCAAAAGCAGAACACCCGCCGCCAAGAGACTCCGCCTGCTACTGACCGCCGCCATCTGGGACCGAGCACCCCAAAGGCAGCTTCAAGGAGTTCCCTGGCATGGCACTTCTTCAAACAATGTGCTGACGACAAGACCCGAGTGGTTTGCACGCTGTGCCATCAGAGCCTGAAGCGAGGCATTAACGTTCTGAACCTGAGCACAACCTGCATGACCAGGCACCTGCATGCAAAGCATGAACTGCAGTGGAGTAAACACCTTAAAACCAAGGAAGTCACTCAGGCTCCCCCTGCTACCTCTTCTGCTGCTGCCGCCTCGGCCTATTCTGCTGCTGCCGCCTCGGCCTCTTCCTCCGCCTCTGGAGGAACGTTGGCACCTGCCGCCCAGCAAACAGGGGATGTACCACCAACACCACCACCACCACCTCCGTCACCAAGCGTCTCAACCATGTCACACGCCAGCGTTCAGCTCTCCATCTCACAAACATTTGATAGAAAGCGTAAATTCCCACCTAGCCACCCTCGATCCCTGGCCCTGAATGCCAGCATTTCTAAACTACTGGCCTATGAAATGCTGTCATTTAGGCTGGTGGACACAGACAGCTTCAAACAGCTCATGTCGCTTGCTGTCCCACAGTATGTTGTTCCCAGCCGGCACTACTTCTCCAAGAGAGCCGTGCCTTCCCTGCACAACCAAGTATCCGATAAAATCAAGTGTGCACTGCGCAACGCCATCTGTAGCAAGGTCCACCTAACCACAGATACGTGGACCAGTAAGCACGGCCAGGGACGCTATATCTCCCTAACTGCACACTGGGTAAATGTAGTGGCAGCTGGGCCCCAGGCGGAGAGCTGTTTGGCGCACGTCCTGCCGCCGCCAAGGATCGCAGGGCAACATTCTTTGCCTCCTGTTGCCACCTCCTCCTTCTCGGCTTCCTCCTCCTCTTCTTCCACCTGCTCATCCAGTCAGCCACACACCTTCACCACCAACTTCAGCACAGCCCGGGGTAAACGTCAGCAGGCCATTCTGAAACTCATATGTTTGGGGGACAGGCCCCACACCGCACAGGAGTTGTGGCGGGGTATTGAACAACAGACCGACGAGTGGTTGCTGCCGGTGAGCCTCAAGCCCGGCCTGGTGGTGTGTGATAATGGGCGAAATCTCGTTGCAGCTCTGGGACTAGCCAATTTGACGCACATCCCTTGCTTGGCGCATGTGCTGAATTTGGTGGTGCAGAAGTTCATTCACAACTACCCCGACATGTCAGAGCTGCTGCATAAAGTGCGGGCCGTCTGTTCGCGCTTCCGGCGTTCACATCCTGCCGCTGCTCGCCTGTCTGCGCTACAGCGTAACTTCGGCCTTCCCGCTCACCGCCTCATATGCGACGTGCCCACCAGGTGGAACTCCACCTTGCACATGCTGGACAGACTGTGCGAGCAGCAGCAGGCCATAGTGGAGTTTCAGCTGCAGCACGCACGGGTCAGTCGCACTACAGAACAGCACCACTTCACCACCAATGACTGGGCCTCCATGCGAGACCTGTGTGCCCTGTTGCGCTGTTTCGAGTACTCCACCAACATGGCCAGTGGCGATGACACCGTTATCAGCGTTACAATACCACTTCTATGTCTCCTTGAGAAAACACTTAGGGCGATGATGGAACAGGAGGTGGCCCAGGAGGAGGAGGAGGAGGATGAGGAAGAGGGGTCATTTTTAGCACTTTCAGGCCAGTCTCTTCGAAGTGACTCAGAGGGAGGTTTTTGGCAACAGCAGAGGCCAGGTACAAATGTGGCCAGCCAGGGCCCACTACTGGAGGACGAGGAGGACGAGGATGAGGAGGAGGTGGAGGAGGATGAGGATGAAGCATGGTCACAGCGGGGTGGCACCCAACGCAGCTCGGGTCCATCACTGGTGCGTGGCTGGGGGGAAAGGCAGGACGATGACGATACGCCTCCCACAGAGGACAGCTTGTCCTTACCCCTGGGCAGCCTGGCACACATGAGCGACTACATGCTGCAGTGCCTGCGCAACGACAGCAGAGTTGCCCACATTTTAACCTGTGCGGACTACTGGGTTGCCACCCTGCTGGATCCACGCTACAAAGACAATGTGCCCACCTTACTTCCTGCACTGGAGCGTGATAGGAAGATGCGCGAGTACAAGCGCACGTTGGTAGACGCGCTACTGAGAGCATTCCCAAATGTCACAGGGGAACAAGTGGAAGCCCAAGGCCAAGGCAGAGGAGGAGCAAGAGGTCGCCAAGGCAGCTGTGTCACGGCCAGCTCCTCTGAGGGCAGGGTTAGCATGGCAGAGATGTGGAAAACTTTTGTCAACACGCCACAGCTAACTGCACCACCACCTGATACGCAACGTGTTAGCAGGAGGCAACATTTCACTAACATGGTGGAACAGTACGTGTGCACACCCCTCCACGTACTGACTGATGGTTCGGCCCCATTCAACTTCTGGGTCTCTAAATTGTCCACGTGGCCAGAGCTAGCCTTTTATGCCTTGGAGGTGCTGGCCTGCCCGGCAGCCAGCGTTTTGTCTGAACGTGTATTCAGCACGGCAGGGGGCGTCATTACAGACAAACGCAGCCGCCTGTCTACAGCCAATGTGGACAAGCTGACGTTCATAAAAATGAACCAGGCATGGATCCCACAGGACCTGTCCGTCCCTTGTCCAGATTAGACATTAACTACCTCCCCATAACCATATATTATTGGACTCCAGGGCACTTCCTCATTCAATCCTATTTTTATTTTCATTTTACCATTATATTGCGATGCTACCCAAAGTTGAATGAACCTCTCCTCTGCCTGTGTGCTAGGCCTAAATATATGCCAATGGACTGTTGCAGTGGTGGCTGACATGAAGCCTGATTCTCTGCTATGACATGCAGACTAATTCTCTGCTGACATGAAGCCAGATTGTCTGTTACGGGACCTCTCTCCTCTGCCTGGGTGCTGGGCCTAAATTTATGACCATGGACTGTTGCAGTGGTGGCTGACGTGAAGCCTGATTCTCTGCTATGACATGCAGACTGATTCTCTGCTGACATGAAGCCAGATCGTCTGTTACGGGACCTCTCTGCTCTGCCTGTGTGCTAGGCCTAAATATATGCCAATGGACTGTTGCAGTGGTGGGTGACGTGAAGCCTCATTCTCTGCTATGACATGCAGACTGATTCTCTGCTGACATGAAGCCAGATTGTCTGTTACGGGACCTCTCTGCTCTGCCTGTGTGCTAGGCCTAAATATATGCCAATGGACTGTTGCAGTGGTGGGTGACGTGAAGCCTCATTCTCTGCTATGACATGCAGACTGATTCTCTGCTGTCATGAAGCCAGATTGTCTGTTACGGGACCTCTCTGCTCTGCCTGTGTGCTAGGCCTAAATATATGCCAATGGACTGTTGCAGTGGTGGGTGACGTGAAGCCTCATTCTCTGCTATGACATGCAGACTGATTCTCTGCTGACATGAAGCCAGATTGTCTGTTACGGGACCTCTCTGCTCTGCCTGTGTGCTAGGCCTAAATATATGCCAATGGACTGTTGCAGTGGTGGGTGACGTGAAGCCTCATTCTCTGCTATGACATGCAGACTGATTCTCTGCTGTCATGAAGCCAGATTGTCTGTTACGGGACCTCTCTGCTCTGCCTGTGTGCTAGGCCTAAATATATGCCAATGGACTGTTGCAGTGGTGGGTGACGTGAAGCCTCATTCTCTGCTATGACATGCAGACTGATTCTCTGCTGACATGAAGCCAGATTGTCTGTTACGGGACCTCTCTGCTCTGCCTGTGTGCTAGGCCTAAATATATGCCAATGGACTGTTGCAGTGGTGGGTGACGTGAAGCCTCATTCTCTGCTATGACATGCAGACTGATTCTCTGCTGACATGAAGCCAGATCCTCTGTTACGGGAGCTCTCTCCTCTGCCTGGGTGCTGGGCCTAAATTTATGACAATTGACTGTTGCAGTGGTGGGTGACGTGAAGCCTGATTCTCTGCTATGATATGAAGACTGATTCTCTGCTGACATGAAGCCAGATTGTCTGTTACGGGACCTTTCTCCTCTGCCTGGGTTCTGGGCCTAAATTTATGAAAATTGACTCTTACAGTGGTGGGTGACGTGAAGCCTGATTCTAGGCTATGATATGAAGACTGATTCTCTGCTGACATGAAGCCAGATTGTCTGTTACGGGACCTTTCTCCTCTGCCTGGGTTCTGGGCCTAAATTTATGAAAATTGACTCTTACAGTGGTGGGTGACGTGAAGCCTGATTCTCTGCTATGATATGAAGACTGATTCTCTGCTGACATGAAGCCAGATTCTCTGTTACGGGACCTCTCTCCTCTGCCTGGGTGCTGGGCCTAAATTTATGACAATGGACTGTTGCAGTGGTGGCTGACGTGAAGCCTGATTCTCTGCTATGACATGCAGACTGATTCTCTGCTGTCATGAAGCCAGATTGTCTGTTACGGGACCTCTCTGCTCTGCCTGTGTGCTAGGCCTAAATATATGCCAATGGACTGTTGCAGTGGTGGCTGACGTGAAGCCTCATTCTCTGCTATGACATGCAGACTAATTCTCTGCTGACATGAAGCCAGATTGTCTGTTACGGGACCTCTCTCCTCTGCCTGGGTGCTGGGCCTAAATTTATGACAATGGACTGTTGCAGTGGTGGCTGACGTGAAGCCTGATTCTCTGCTATGACATGCAGACTAATTCTCTGCTGACATGAAGCCAGATTGTCTGTTACGGGACCTCTCTCCTCTGCCTGGGTGCTGGGCCTAAATATATGCCAATGGACTGTTGCAGTGGTGGCTGACGTGAAGCCTCATTCTCTGCTATGACATGCAGACTAATTCTCTGCTGTCATGAAGCCAGATTGTCTGTTACGGGACCTCTCTGCTCTGCCTGTGTGCTAGGCCTAAATATATGCCAATGGACTGTTGCAGTGGTGGGTGACGTGAAGCCTCATTCTCTGCTATGACATGCAGACTGATTCTCTGCTGACATGAAGCCAGATTGTCTGTTACGGGACCTCTCTGCTCTGCCTGTGTGCTAGGCCTAAATATATGCCAATGGACTGTTGCAGTGGTGGGTGACGTGAAGCCTCATTCTCTGCTATGACATGCAGACTGATTCTCTGCTGACATGAAGCCAGATTCTCTGTTACGGGACCTCTCTCCTCTGCCTGTGTGTGTGCTGGGCCTAAATATATGCCAATGGACTGTTGCAGTGGTGGCTGACGTGAAGCCTCATTCTCTGCTATGACATGCAGACTAATTCTCTGCTGACATGAAGACAGATTCTCTGTTACGGGACCTCCCTCCTCTGCCTGGGTGCTGGGCCTAAATATATGCCAATGGACTGTTGCAGTGGTGGCTGACGTGAAGCCTCATTCTCTGCTATGACATGCAGACTGATTCTCTGCTGACATGAAGCCAGATTCTCTGTTACGGGACCTCTCTCCTCTGCCTGTGTGTGTGCTGGGCCTAAATATATGCCAATGGACTGTTGCAGTGGTGGCTGACGTGAAGCCTCATTCTCTGCTATGACATGCAGACTGATTCTCTGCTGACATGAAGCCAGATTCTCTGTTACGGGACCTCTCTCCTCTGCCTGTGTGTGTGCTGGGCCTAAATATATGCCAATGGACTGTTGCAGTGGTGGCTGACGTGAAGCCTCATTCTCTGCTATGACATGCAGACTAATTCTCTGCTGTCATGAAGCCAGATTGTCTGTTACGGGACCTCTCTGCTCTGCCTGTGTGCTAGGCCTAAATATATGCCAATGGACTGTTGCAGTGGTGGGTGACGTGAAGCCTCATTCTCTGCTATGACATGCAGACTGATTCTCTGCTGACATGAAGCCAGATTGTCTGTTACGGGACCTCTCTGCTCTGCCTGTGTGCTAGGCCTAAATATATGCCAATGGACTGTTGCAGTGGTGGGTGACGTGAAGCCTCATTCTCTGCTATAACATGCAGACTGATTCTCTGCTGACATGAAGCCAGATTCTCTGTTACGGGACCTCTCTCCTCTGCCTGTGTGTGTGCTGGGCCTAAATATATGCCAATGGACTGTTGCAGTGGTGGCTGACGTGAAGCCTCATTCTCTGCTATGACATGCAGACTAATTCTCTGCTGACATGAAGACAGATTCTCTGTTACGGGACCTCCCTCCTCTGCCTGGGTGCTGGGCCTAAATATATGCCAATGGACTGTTGCAGTGGTGGCTGACGTGAAGCCTCATTCTCTGCTATGACATGCAGACTGATTCTCTGCTGACATGAAGCCAGATTCTCTGTTACGGGACCTCTCTCCTCTGCCTGTGTGTGTGCTGGGCCTAAATATATGCCAATGGACTGTTGCAGTGGTGGCTGACGTGAAGCCTCATTCTCTGCTATGACATGCAGACTGATTCTCTGCTGACATGAAGCCAGATTCTCTGTTACGGGACCTCTCTCCTCTGCCTGTGTGTGTGCTGGGCCTAAATATATGCCAATGGACTGTTGCAGTGGTGGCTGACGTGAAGCCTCATTCTCTGCTATGACATGCAGACTAATTCTCTGCTGACATGAAGACAGATTCTCTGTTACGGGACCTCCCTCCTCTGCCTGGGTGCTGGGCCTAAATATATGCCAATGGACTGTTGCAGTGGTGGCTGACGTGAAGCCTCATTCTCTGCTATGACATGCAGACTAATTCTCTGCTGACATGAAGACAGATTCTCTGTTACGGGACCTCTCTCCTCTGCCTGGGTGCCGGGGCCTAAATATCTGAGAATGGACTGTTCCAGTGGTGGGTGACGGGAAGCCAGATTCTCTGCTATGGAACCTCTCTCCAATTGATTTTGGTTAATTTTTATTTATTTAATTTTTATTTTAATTCATTTCCCTATCCACATTTGTTTGCAGGGGATTTACCTACATGTTGCTGCCTTTTGCAGCCCTCTAGCTCTTTCCTGGGCTGTTTTACAGCCTTTTTAGTGCCGAAAAGTTCGGGTCCCCATTGACTTCAATGGGGTTCGGGTTCGGGACGAAGTTCGGATCGGGTTCGGATCCCGAACCCGAACATTTCCGGGATGTTCGGCCGAACTTCTCGAACCCGAACATCCAGGTGTTCGCTCAACTCTACTCCTAAGCTTTCATTATACCACGTATTCCTTCTGAGTTTCATTTTTTGCATTAGTCATGGGATTACCCCTTTAATGAACGGATGCACAGGGTATACGTTTTTGTTGTAAGTCTTACATGCAGATGTTCAGCCATTAAAACACATACCATGAAGCTCCCAGTACATTTTGTATGTTTTGCTGCTGATATTAATGCCAGAGAAGGTTTGGAATTCTGATGTTTATGGGTTAGCAGAGTCTGATTCCAGTCTCCATGCACACAGATAAAGGGTTCTATTGGGATGACATATAATCAATTTAATCAACATTTTGGTCTATCCTAGACCTTTATCACATCACTGTGGGGGGAAAACAAGTTTTTACTATACATGGCCATATTAGAAGTAAAGCATGGGTGGGTAGATGGTACACAGCAATAAACATAAAAAGGGTCTCCTGAAAAAAGGGAACAAACAGAACTATATACATTGAGATGAAAAAATATTTCTTGGGCTCAGTTCACATGACTAATTTTTGAAAAACATGCTTTAAAAATTACTTCGGAATACACGTGCCCTTTTTTAGCGTGGAAAAAGCTAGTTTTTTTGTGCAGTTTTGACATATTTTTTATGTGTTTTTTTTTGTTTGTTTTTTACCTGTGGGTTCAATACAAGGCTGAATTTTCAGTTTGAGTTTTTTTAAGCATATCTGCTCCTAAAGACGCGCTGAAAACAAACAAAGCTCATTTAGTTGGAGCATTTTTTTTTTTTTTTTCGCCTATTTATTTCAATGCATGATTCAGCGCTGAGTCTGCTTCAAGATAAGGCACACTGTTTCTTTTTCTCACGTATTTGCCACGTATTTGCCACATTTTTTTTCTCCTTTTCCACTTTTCTTTCCCTTCTTTTTTTATCATTACACCTTAAAATTTCCATCATATCCTTTACTCACTCTTTTACTTACTCTTTTTTTTTACCATTTCTTTTCCATTTCCTATTTCATGTCAACAAATTATACCCTTTGCTTCAATTAGCCCATAGTGTCCTCATTACTATGGTGATGCTTTCACTGTGATGCTCTAGCCTGCCTCCTTTTATATGCCACAGCATCTCGATTACAATGGCAGGCACATTGACTACACACTCTGGCCAAGTTTCTTCCTTCTAAAGTTCCGGATAGAAGACCTGAATTGTCTTCTTCACCAGGCCCACATCTAGAACATATGCAGTCATCTTTATAAAACAAAGCAAACCTACATTCTCAGTACATACAACACAAATTTTCCCTGTGCGCGCCCTCTCTTTACAATTTATATGGTAAGAAGCCTTTGTACTCTTCTCCCTCAGTTATTATTTACTCTTTCCGTGCAATTTTATATTTTTCTCTCCACCTATCTTTTTACCACCTGATTGATATCTAATTTCCCACTAGTTTAATCCTTAGGCTGTTATCACATACACATAGTGTCAATTTAGGAGGTCAATTTAGGAGTAAGGGCCAGTTCATACAGAATTATTTGGAGCTGATTTTGGAGCGTTTCTGTCTTAAAATCTGCTCCAAAAAACTCCTCAAAACAGCCTTCCATTTTATTAATAAAAAAAAAATAAAAAAAATGTAATGTAAATAAAAGTTATGTTTTATTTGAAATTCTAAGGCACTGGACCTATTGAAAATTTGTTACTGGAGGCTGGAGAATGCTGTTGTGACCAAATACCGTATAATACCTGGCTACTTCATGGGTGTAAGTTCCTTCAACTGATCTAGAAAAATGAATAAAACAAACATGTTAAATTCTGGTCTACCAGTTCTAAAGAAAATCAGCATAAGAACAGTCACTCCATAAAGCTTGATGACTTGAAACTGTAATTGGGAAACATTGTGTCTGGCTTGATGGAAATAGTCTGGTAGTGGTAACCAGATCTTTTTATACTTGATTGTTGATTTATGGTTAGAAATCCAGTCCTTGATTGGTTGTGTGGTCTCTCCAATATATACTAAGCTACAGGGGCATTTGAGGATGGTAAATGACAAAATTAGAGTCACATGTGAAGTACACACTATTTGGAAAAAACCTTCCTACATGTGAATGGTAAAACAAATTCCCTCTAATAATATTAGTGCAACTAGCTGAATGGAGACATAGAAAAATCCAATTTTTTCTAGTATTGAGGAACTACCGTTTGGGTATTTGTTTCAGTCTACCCAAATCTGCCCTCACCAGGTTGTCTTTTATATTCCATGGCCTCTTCAAAGAAATCATCATGGCGTTAGAGAACTCCTTGATGTGTATGTAGGCTGTCTGTAATAATAGCCAATGGTTTCTAATGAACTGTAGGTTTGGGGATGATCAGGTGATGTGTGTATGAAAGGTATGTGGTTATTGGTGTCAGATTTGCTCATCTGTGTGGGATCGGAGAGACTACAGGATAACTCTTTATTGCGAAGGGAAGATTGATAACCTCAGTTATTAACTCTTTCCAGACCTCCAACATACATGTATGAAGTCAGAACTTTAAATATGGGGGTTGTAATGTATGGGTGTTCCATAACAGATGGGTTTCTGCTGTTTTAAACAGCAGAGGCCCGTGGACTAATGTCTGCGATTGGAAGTAATACAGATCATGGACATTTAACCATTAAGATGCTGTGGTAAAATGTGACCACAGCATCAGGGAGCATTAAAACAGGAGCCTCATTCTTTTTCATGTCTCCATTCAGCGAGTTGTACCAATATTATTAGAGGGAATTCGTTTTACCATCCACATACAGGAAGATTATTCCCAATTACGGTTTACTTAATGTGGGACTCTAACCAATTACCTGATAAAATGTCCCTATGGCTTAGCATATGTATGAGAGATTGAACAATAATCAACAATCAGATATAAAGCTTGGTAACCACTACTGGACCATTTCCATCAAGCCGAACACAATGATTCCAAATTGCAGTTTTAAGTTATTGAGTAAGTGCCCCATCCTAGACATAGAAGTAACCGCATCAAGATCTTGAAAGAAAGAGAGTGATATTGGATTTATACCATGGGCACATTTGATCCCAAAGGCCGTAACCATGATTTTTACACTGTGACACTACTGTTCTTTTGCTGATTTTCTTTAGCCCTGGTATACCAGAATTTAAAATGTGTGTTTTATCCATTTGTTTCTGGACCTGTTGTTATAACCTACACCCATAAAGTAGCCAGGTAGTATACGGAATTTGGTCACAACAGCATTCTCCAGCCTTCCCTTCTATTTGCTATTGTTTACTTTTTCTTCTCTCCTCCTTTTGTCCCTCCCCCATAAGTTGTCTCTTCTTTTTTCCACCACCTTCCTCTTCTCATCTCACCTTTCTCTTACCACCCCTTTTTCCCCTTCTTCCTTTCCCTACCTCTTATTTTCCTCTTCTCTTTCTTCTCTATTTTCTCTTCCTTCTTTCTTTTCTACCTCTGTTTCCCCCCCCCCCCCCCGTTTTTTTTTCTCAGTTTCCCCCTTTCTCTCCCCTTCATATTTTAGCATTACACCTTTGCATTTCCATAATATTCTTTACTCACTCCTTTACTTACTCTTTTTTTACCATTTCCTTCTTAACATGTCTTCTTCTCTTTATCTTTCATTTATCCTTCCTTTCTTTTCTCATAATATAGTAACATTTAGTTTTTTTTTCCCCACAGTGACTTCATGATAAAGGTCTAGGATAGAGGGAAACATCAATTGAATTGGATATATACCACTCTACTAGAACTCTTTATGTGTGTTTTATTTTCACATGGTGATTGGAATACAGTAATCATGATTGTCACTATATGCCGGTGGTCATAGGCAATAAAAACGGTTATCAACATTTTATTACATTTTCAGTGTGCAGCGAATGTTCTTTTTACTGGTCTATGGGTGATCTTAAATCCTGCCTTTTTATATAACACCTATGCTAAGAGCACATTCACATAATACACAATTTTGCTGTGGTTCTTAAACAATCCCACTTTGCAATAATACTACTCAGATTTGATGTGGAATATCTAGGAGGAAAGAAATTTCACAAACTGACTTGTTACAACGTTGACCTGGCTAGGTGCTTGAATTTATACACCTTTGGTGGTAATGGGAATGAATTACCTACCTAAAGTCAGTGATTAAGAGGTGTGCCCCCATACTTTTGTCCATATAGTGTTACATTTATGAAATTATTTTCTTCTGAGAAGTGCTTTCTGCATTGAACTGCTTCATAGCCCCGTCCCTCTGAGTGACAGCTGTAGTGGTCTCCTAGTTGGATGCTACAGCTGTGAATCAGAACAGAATGGAGGAGCTGTGAAGCAGCACAAACCAGAGAGTAGAGAGCACTTCACAATGACCCAGAACCTGGCAGAATAAAATATTATATTTATACTACTTGTGATGATGAAAAATCCACAAAAAGTCATGTTTTTACTGCTCTCCAAAACCCCTACCTTGTGTTGTCATTAGTTACTCAACTTACTGATTTTAGTAGTCCAACATACTTCAATACGTCAATATGTTATGGCCATATGACCTGGCAATGACAGTACAATACATACGAGGGAATAGGGGTGAGAGACGAGAGATATTTTATAGGTAATAATTATAAGTCAATTAAGTGAAATAAAGGAGTGGGTTGATGTAGCTGGAGATGAGTGCAAAATTCATAAGCAGTTGGATAGTCATAGAGAGTCTTCTTTTAAATTGGGAATGTAGTAAAACTGATGCATATGAAGTACTATATATCTTGGCTGAATTCTGATCAACTGAAATGATGTGTATTCTTTGGTACTGTATGCAACTCCTTTAATCTAGCTGTACGTTTGCAGGACCTCTTTTCCATTTCAGATGTTTGATTATGTGGTGAAATGGCACACTTTGATCAGATAATTGTTCCTGCCATGTGTGTTCCCCCATAAAAAAAAAAAACAAGTACTAGGCCCCTTCCGCGAAAATTCCGCGCGGATGTAATGCGTGAGTTGAACACATTGCACCCGCACTGAATCCCGACCCATTCATTTCTATGGGGCTGTTGACATGAGCGGTGATTTTCACGCATCACTTGTGCGTTGCGTGAAAATCGCAGCATGCTCTATTTTGTGCGTTTTTCATGTAGAAATGAATGGGGTTGCGTGAAAATAGCAAGCATCCGCAAGCAAGTAGTGATGCGGTGCGATTTTCACGCACGGTTGCTAGGAGACGATCGGGATGGAGACCCGATCATTATTATTTCCCCTTATAACATGGTTATAAGGGAAAATAATAGCATTCTGAATACTGAATGCATAGTAAAAAAGCGGTGGAGGGGGTAAAAAATAAAAAAATTCAATTTAACTCACCTTAATCCACTTGCTCATGCAGCCCGGCTTCTCTTCTGTCTTCTTTCTTTGCTGTGTGCAGGAAAAGGACCTGTGGTGATGTCACTCCGGTCATCACATGATCCATCACATGATCTTTTACCATGGTGATGGATCATGTGATGGACCATGTGATGACCAGAGTGACGTCACCACAGGTCCTGTTCCTGCACACAGCAAAGAAAGAAGATAGAAGAGATGCCGGTTGCGCGATCAAGTGGATTAAGGTGAGCTAAAAAAACATTTAACCCCTCCAGCGCTATTTTACTATGCATTCTGTATTCAGAATGCTATTATTTTCCCTCATAACCATGTTATAAGGGAAAATAATACAATCTACAGAACATCAATCCCAAGCCCGAACTTCTGTGAAGAAGTTTGGGTTTGGGTACCAAACATGCTGATTTTTCTCACGCGAGTGCAAAACGTATTACAATGTTTTGCACTCGCACGGAAAAAGCGTGCATGTTCCCGCAACGCACCCGCACATTTTCCCGGAACGCAAGGGTAGTCCAGCACTTGATTAATACTTTCAATCCTTTAATAATTCATAGACATAATAGTCCAATAAAATCCCTATGGATCCTTGGTACTGAAATCCAAATCTGCTGATGGTCTGTCCAATTGGTGCTGTGTACAGGGAGAAGAGGAGAGGGCCTGGGACTGAACCCTGAGGAACTCCAACAGCGAGGGGGATAGGTGAGGAAGTGGAGCCAGTGAATGATACACTGAAAGAGCGACCAGAGAGTTAGAAGAGCACCTAATCAAAAAGTCATCTCATCCCGCTAAAACTGAGACCATAACTAAGACAATCGCCCAAAAAACAACAAAAAAAATATGGCTCCCAGAATATGGAGACACTAAAACATGATTTTTTTTTGTGTCTAAAATGCTGTTATTGTGTAAAACTTAAATAAATAAAAAAAAGTATACATATTCGGTATTGCCGCATCTGAAACAACCTGCTGTATAAACATATCACAAGATCTAACCACTCAGGTGAACACCGTAAAAAAAAACTGTGAAAAACTGTGTAAAAACCCATTTTTTTTGTCACCTTACATCACAAAAAGTGTAATACCAAGCGACCAAAAAGTTATATGCACCCTAAAATAGTACAAATCAAACCGTCATGTCATACAAAAAAAAAGTGAGCCCCTACATAAGGAAAAGAAAAAAAGGGGGTGCACGTTGCTATGGCTGAAAACACAACATAGAACAATACATACAATGCAATGCTTATAAATTAGAGATGCTTGGGAAATCATTTTGTACTAAATTATTTGAGCCCGTCTGCCACACGTCAAGGCAATCTCTGTAAGACGGGAACCTAACACTAAGTTCAACCTGTTAAGTGCCATGACAGCGACCATGGAGTACAGGGGGTATAGGTTCCGCATGCATGCTAGGCCCCCTTTGATTTTTATCATATTCGGTGCCAAAATGGCCTCCATTGAATCCAGGGACTACAAGTACCAACATGCATGCAGAGCAAACTAATCTTTATACTCATGCTAATTTAAAATCAGCCTATGAGGCAAATAGGTTGATCAGGAGTGCACGACCAAATAGGAGAATCAGCCACACCTCCAATACAAACTGCAAAGAAAATGATTTGCCAAGCATCTCTAATTTATAAGCATAGAATTATAATACATGTTTGTACTTTATTTGGTTTGCAGAGTGCTGTTGCATTGTATGTTTTGTTCCCTTACATAAGACAGTCGCCCCAAAAAAAAAAAAATGGCTTTCAGAATATGGAGACACTAAAAAATGTTTTTTTCTTTTCAGAAATGCTTTATGTAAAACTGAAACAAACAACCCAAAAAAGTAGTCACATTTGGTATTGTCGCATCCGTAACAACCTGCTCTATAAAAATAGAACATGATCTAACCTTTCAGATGAACACTGTAAATAACAAAAAATAAAAGCTGTGCCAAATCAGCTATTTTTTGTTACCTTACCTCACATAAAGAGTAATACAGAGCAACCAAAAATCATATTTACCCTAAAATAGTACCAACAAAACTGCCACCTTATCCCGTAGTTTCCAAAATGGGGTCACTTTTTTGGAGTTTCTACTCTACGGGTGCATCAGGAGGTCTTCAAATGTGACATGGCAACTTAAAATGATCCCAGTGAAATCTGCCCTCTGAAAACCATATGGCATTCCTTCCTATACAGCAGTTTATGACCACATATGGGGTGTTTCTGTAAACAACAGAATCAGGGCAATAAATATTGAGTTTTATTTGGCTACTAGAAAAAGCGGATTAAAATGGAAAATCTGCCAAAAGAGTGAAATTCTGAAATTTCATCTACATTTTCCTTTAATTCTTGTGGAACACCTAAATGGTTAACAAAGTTTTTAAAATCAGTTTTTAATACCTTGAGGGGTGTCGTTTTTAAAATGGGGCCATTTATGGGTCGTTTATGTAAACCTCACAAAGTGACTTCAGACCTGAAGTGGTCCTTGAAAATTGGGTTTTCTTCATTTCTAAGCCTTCCAACGTCCGTCCCCCCAAAAAAAAATGTTATTTACAAAATGATCAAAACAGTACAATATGTGACGAGAAAAAAAAAATTGACACAACCCCTTTAAGTTAGAAAAATATGAATCTGGAATTACTTAACCGCCTACGGACCGCCTAACGCAGGATCGCGGTCCGGAGGCGGCAGCTCTGCGCAGAGTGACGCATATACGCGTCATCTCGCGTGAGCCAAGATTTCCTGTGAACGCGCGCACACAGGCGCGCGCGTTCACAGGATCGGAAGGTAAGCGGAGTGGATCTCCAGCCTGCCAGCGGCGATCGTTCGCTGGCAGGCTGGAGATGCAATTTTTTTAACCCCTAACAGGTATATTAGACACTGTTTTGATAACAGCGTCTAATATACCTGCTACCTGGTCCTCTGGTGGTCCCTTTTGTTTGGATCGACCACCAGAGGACACAGGTAGCTGTGTAAAGTAGCACCAAACACCACTACACTACACCCCCCCTGTCACTTATGAACCCCTGATCACCCCATATAGACTCCCTGATCACCCCCTTGTCATTGATCACCCCCCTGTAAAGCTCCATTCAGACATCCGTATGTTTTTTAAGGATCCACGGATACATGGATCGGATCCGCAAAACACATCACCCCCCTGTCATTGATCACCCCCCTCCGTAAGGCTCCATTCAGACATTTTTTTGGGCCCAAGTTAGCGGAAATTTTTTTTTTTCTTTTGTTTTTTTTTCTTACAAAGTCTCATATTCCACTAACTTGTGTCAAAAAATTTAAATCTCACATGAACTCACCATACCCCTCACGGAATCCAAATGACATTTATATTCCAGACTTCTTCTCACGCTTTAGGGCCCCTAAAATGCCAGGGCAGTATAAATACCCCACATGTGACCCCATTTCGGAAAGAAGAAACCCCAAGGTATTCGCTGAGGGGCATATTGAGTCCATGAAAGATTGAAATTTTTGTCCCAAGTTAGCGGAAAGGGAGACTGTGAGAAAATACAAAAAAAGAAGCAATTTCCGCTAACTTGTGCCATCTTGTGCCATTCTATGAACTCGCCATGCCCCTCATTGAATACCTTGGGGTGTCTTCTTTCCAAAATGGGGTCACATGTGGGGTATTTATACTGCCCTGGCATTTTAGGGGCCCGAAAGCGTGAGAAGAAGTCTGGGATCCAAATGTCTAAAAATGCCCTCCTAAAAGGAATTTGGGCCGCTTTGCGCATCTAGGCTGCAAAAAAGTGTCACACATGTGGTATTGCCGTACTCAGGAGAAGTTGGGGAATGTGTTTTGGGGAGTCATTTTACATATACCCATGCTGGGTGAGATAAATATCTTGGTCAAATGCCAACTTTGTATAAAAAAAATGGGAAAAGTTGTCTTTTGCCAAGATATTTCTCTCACCCAGCATGGGTATATGTAAAATGACACCCAAAAACACATTCCCCAACTTCTCCTGAGTACGGCGATACCACATGTGTGACACTTTTTTGCCGCCTAGGTGGGCAAAGGGGCACACATTCCAAAGAGCACCTTTAGGATTTCACAGGGCATTTTTTACACATTTTGATTTCAAACTACTTACCACACATTAGGGCCCCTAGAATGCCAGGGCAGTATAACTACACCACAAGTGACCCCATTTTGGAAAGAAGACACACCAAGTTATTCCATGAGGGGCATGGCGAGTTCCTAGAATTTTTTTTTTTTGTCACAAGGTAGCGGAAAATGATGATTTTTTTTTCTTACAAAGTCTCATATTCCACTAACTTGTGACAAAAAATAAAAAATTCTAGGAACTTGCCATGCCCCTCACGGAATACCTTGGGGTGTCTTCTTTCCAAAATGGGGTCACTTGTGGGGTAGTTATACTGCCCTGGCAATTTAGGGGCCCTAATGTGTGCGAAGTAGTTTGAAATCAAAATCTGTAAAAAATGGCCGGTGAAATCCTAAAGGTGCTCTTTGGAATGTGGGCCCCTTTGCCCACCTAGGCAGCAAGAAAGTGTCACACATCTGGTATCGCCGTACTCAGGAGAAGTTGGGCAATGTGTTTTGTGGTGTCATTTTACATATACCCATGCTGGGTGAGATAAATATCTTGGTCAAATGCCAACTTTGTATAAAAAACATGGGAAAAGTTGTCTTTTGCCAAGATATTTCTCTCACCCAGCATGGGTATATGTAAAATGACACCCCAAAACACATTCCCCAACTTCTCCTGAGTACGGCGATACCAGATGTGTGACACTTTTTTGAAGCCTAGGTGGGCAAAGGTGCACACATTCCAAAGAGCACCTTTCGGATTTCACCGGTCATTTTTTACAGATTTTGATTTCAAACTACTTTGCACGCATTTGGGCCCCTAAAATACCAGGGCAGTATAACTACCCCACAAGTGACCCCATTTTGGAAAGAAGACACCCCAAGGTATTTCGTGATGGGCATAGTGAGTTCATGGAAGTTTTTATTTTTTGTCACAAGTTAGTGGAATATGCCCATCAGTGAATACCTTAGGGTGTCTACTTTCTGAAATGGGGTCATTTGTGGGGTGTTTGTACTGCCTGGGCATTGTAGAACCTCAGGAAACATGACAGGTTCTCAGAAAGTCAGAGCTGCTTCAAAAAGTGGAAATTCACATTTTTGTACCATAGTTTGTAAACGCTATAACTTTTACCCAAACCATTTTTTATCAAAGACATGTAGAACAATAAATTTAGTGAAAAATGTATATATGGATGTCGGGTTTTTTTTGCAAAATTTTACAACTGAAAGTAAAAAATTTCATTTTTTGGCAAAAAAAATCGTAAAATTTCGATTAATAACAAAAAAAGTTAAAATGTCAGCAGCAATTAAATACCACCAAATGAAAGCTCTATTGGTGAGAAGAAAAGGAGGTAAAATTCATTTGGATGGTAAGTTGCATGACCGGGCAATAATTGGTGAAAGTAGTGTAGTGCAGAAGTGTAAAAAGTGGCCTGGTTATTAAGGGTGTTTCAGCTAAGGGGGTTGAAGTGGTTAAAGAGGTATCATCACATCGATGGGATATGTTATCAATATCTAATAGATTCAAGATCTCTGGGATCTTCACTAGTTAACAGAATGATGCAAACAGATTTGGTGAAAAATCTTTTACTTTCAATCGGCTACACTAAGCAAGTTTGATTACTAGACTCTCAGCAGTGTGTCAGCTGTGCTCCTGTTCTATCAGCATGTGGATTCCTAAATGTGATTTTTAGTGTACTACAGGGGTTGTCTGGCCTAGGAGCTGCCAACGCCAATGCTCCTAAATTGCTGCACAAAAAAAAATACCTCTCCTTAACCCCGCCATGCTAGTGTCACAGCCACCTTCCTGGCCACTTTTGGTACCCCTAGAATCAGGAAGTAGCTTTGTCCCATGGCCTCTGCAACCAATCAGAGGCCTCAGTGATCACATTTATTCAATTGTATAGTGCTAGCATACTCCGCAGTGCTTTGCAGACATTGTCATCACTCATTTTTGTTCAATGGAGCTCACAATCTAAGTTCCCTGTCACTATGTCTTTGGACTGTGGGAGGAAACTGGAGTACCCAGAGGAAACGCATGCAAAAACGTCTGCTTTAAATGCATATCACAGCATAGACATATTGTTCAAACAGATGTGACTGCTGGAGCCAGTGAGTGGTGACAATGATCACAGAACCAAGCCAGTTCCTGGTCCTGCAGTGCATGGGAGTTACCGAGAATAGGGTAGAACCACGAACATGATGGAACCTCTGACAAGTGAGTATTTCTTTAAAGGACAATGTTCAGAATATTAAGATTGTCAGTTCCTATGCTGGACAACCCATTTAACCCCAAGCCCCACAAGAGCAATAGAAGACCAACCAATCAATCAACGAGATGCAGTAGCAGATAACCACACATCCTCACTATCCAAGGCCCCCATTAGTATAGTTCCTAATTTTTAGCACAACTTCTTAAGGTTGGTGTGCTACATGTTGGTGTGTTGTGACATAGTTGAAAAGAATAAGAGTTACAAAACAATGCAGTAGTACTCTCCATTGGTAGTAGTTGTTTAATCAGTCGGGACCCCTGTTATAGAGATGCAGATACCAGAGGTACAACTCACATTTATCAGACATTTATGAAATATCCTGTAAATATGCTACGAATGTTTGACTTAAGAATACCAAGGTTGCTATGCTAGCACTCCTGCTCTTAACTCAAATTTCTTAACTCATCGTGTTATCTTGAGACAAATGCCATTGAAAAGCAAATGAAGGTGTTTGCTTAGATTAGATAACACAACTCAGAAATCTCAGAAAACAGGGCCGCCATCAGGGGGGTACAGCCAATACCCCAGTAAGGGGCCCAGACCCTGGGGGGGGGCCGGCCAGTTCCAATGTAAAAAAAAAAAAAAAAAAAATTTTTTTTTTTTTTTTTTTTTTTACCCTCTCTCATTGGTCAGGGACTTGAGTTGAACTTTATTGCATTGCTAGAGGGGGGGGCAATTGATCATTCCTTGCTAGTGATGTTCAGTTCATGAACGAATCATTCATCTGAATCGATTCAGTTCACTGAACCGATCCGTGTGAAGCCGCTCAGTCTGAGTCAGTGAGTCACACAGCACATAGAGCCGCTGGCAGCAGGGAGGGACTCGGGAGGAGTGTAATCTGATCCTAGAGTGGAAGCTGCTTCTGCCAGCCCCTCCCCTCCCCGCCCACCAACCAATCAGAGCTGAGTCAGTGAGTCACACAGCACATAGAGCCGCTGGCAGCAGGGAGGGACTCGGGAGGAGTGTAATCTGATCCTAGAGTGGAAGCTGCTTCTGCCAGCCCCTCCCCTCCCTGCCCACCAACCAATCAGAGCTGAGGCAAGGCAAGCACTAGCAGCTCTGAGTCTGAGTCACTGACACAAGTACAGGGAGTCTAAGAAAGAATCGAATGAGTCACAGGTTAAAGGGTTTACCACATCGTTTTGACATAATTAGCTATCAGACACTAGCGATCCGCTAGTGTCTGCTCTACCAAACAATGCTATTATAATAGCTTTTTGTGCAGCCCTTTTTCATAACAAACTAACATTTATTGATATGCTAATGAGCCTCTAGGTGCTATGGGGGCGTCTTTTCAGCCCCTAGAGGCTCAGTCTACCTTCACAAAATGCCGCCCAGCGCGTCCCTCCAGCACGCCCATCTCCTCTGGAATGTGATCCTACCTCTGTCTTCGGTGCATCTGTCTTCGGCGCAGGCGCAGTGAATGTCTGACCGCTGCCTGCACAGACATCTCGGTCATCGGCACAGGCGCAGTGGAGATGTCTGTGCAGGCAGCAGTCAGACATTTACTGCGCCGAAGACAGACGCGCACGGCGCAGGCACGAGAATTCGTCCGCTGACTCAGAGGTAGGATCGCATTCCAGAGGAGATGGGCGGGCTGGAGGGACGCGCTGGGCGGCATTTTGTGAAGGTAGACCGAGCCTCTAGGTGCTGAAAAGACGCCCCCATAGCACCTAGAGGCTCGTTAGCATATCAATAAAAGTTCGTTTTTTATGGAAACGGCTGCACAAAAAGCTATTATATTAGGATTGTTTGGTAGAGCAGACACTAGCGGATCGCTAGTGTCTGACAGCTACATTTGTCAAAACGATGTGATAGAAACCCTTTAAAAGAATCTAAAGATCCGACTTAGTTAGAGACTCATTCGATTCATTGAGTTAAAAGAACCGTGAGTCAGAGTGTAGAGCAGTTTACACTGAGGCTGATGCTTTTGTGGCAGCAGTGATGAGGTTAAGGGACAGGAGCAGAGAGATAAGAGAAGTGACAGATGACTGTTGCTCAGAAGCCATGAGATTTTAAGGCTACTTTCACACTAGCGGCAGGACGGATCCGACAGGCTGTTCACACTGTCAGATCCGTCCTGCCGTTATTTCGCCGGACCACCACTCTGTCCCCATTGACTATAATGGGGATGGGGGTGGAGCTCCGGCCCAGCACGGCAGTGCATGGCGAAAGGCCGCCGGACTAAAAGTACTGCATGTCCAACTTGTTGTGGGGTCTTTGCTCAGGGGTAAAATGCAAAGCTGTTTTCTGGATTATCCCACAGGGCCATGATCCTCCATCATTGTTATTAACCCCTCCTTTGTCAGCCCACCCAGCCCTATTTAGCTTTGTGTTCAGCTTTGAAAAAAATGTTTAGGCCATGAAGGGGTTAATTAAGTGTTGGAGGGGGTGGTGGGTGTTATTGTGCATATTGTGTTTGGGATCCATTTAACAAGTTTGACCAGTTGGGTTTGAGAGTGGTTGAGTGTCATCCACAGATCCCCATAAGTGTCATCCACAGATCCCCATAACAGTGTCATCCACAGATCCCCCATAACAGTGCGTCATCCACAGATCCCCCATAACAGTGCGTCATCCACAGATCCCTCATAACAGTGCGTCACCCACAGACCCCCCATAACAGTGTGTCACCCACAGACCCCCCATAACAGTGTGTCACCCACAGATTCCCCCATAACAGTGTGTCATCCACATATTCCCCCATAACAGTGTGTCATCCACAGATCCCTCATAACAGTGTCATCCACAGATCCCCCATAACAGTGTGTCATCCACAGATCCCCCATAACAGTGTGTCATCCACAGATCCCCCATAACAGTGTGTCATCCACAGATCCCCCATAACAGTGTGTCATCCACAGATCCCCCATAACAGTGTGTCATCCACAGATCCCCCATAACAGTGTGTCATCCACAGATCCCCCATAACAGTGTGTCATCCACAGATCCCCCATAACACTGTGTCATCCACAGATCCCCCATAACAGTGCGTCACCCACAGATCCCCCATAACAGTGCGTCATCCACAGATCCCCCATAACAGTGTGTCATCCACAGATCCCCCATAACAGTGCGTCATCCACAGATCCCCCATAACAGTGCGTCATCCACAGATCCCCCATAACAGTGCGTCATCCACAGATCCCCCATAACAGTGTGTCAGCCACAGATCCCTCATAACAGTGCGTCATCCACAGATCCCCTATAACAGTGTGTCATCCACAGATCCCTCATAACAGTGCGTCACCCACAAACCCCCCATAACAGTGCGTCACCCACAGATCCCCCATAACAGTGCGTCATCCACAGATCCCCAATAACAGTGTGTCAGCCACAGATCCCTCATAACAGTGCGTCATCCACAGATCCCCCATAACAGTGTGTCATCCACAGATCCCCCATAACAGTGTGTCAGCCACAGATCCCTCATAACAGTGCGTCATCCACAGATTCCCCATAACAGTGTGTCATCCACAGATCCCTCATAACAGTGCGTCACCCACAGACCCCCCATAACAGTGTGTCACCCACAGATTCCCCCATAACAGTGTGTCACCCACAGATTCCCCCATAACAGTGTGTCATCCACATATTCCCCCATAACAGTGTGTCATCCACATATTCCCCCATAACAGTAAGTCCTCCACAGATTCCCCCATAACAGTGTGTCATCCACAGATCCCCCATAACAGTGTGTCATCCACAGATCCCCCATAACAGTGTGTCACCCACAGATTCCCCCATAACAGTGTGTCACCCACAGATTAACCCATAACAGTGTGTCATCCACATATTCCCCCATAACAGTACGTCATCCACAGATCCCCCCATAACACTGTAACAGTAAACCTTGTGCTTTTTTAGTTTTTTAAATGTGCCAGGGGAAGATTGCTAGGGCAGATTAGAACAGGTAGTGTAGTTAGTGTTAGTGGAGGGTCCTGCTTAAAAGAGTCTACCTTGTCGTGGTAGCAGGCTTCATATTATTTGGTCAAAAATGAATTCCTTACTGAAATCACTGATTATCACTTTTTACTGTCTTTGTAGTTGTAAAAAAATTATGAAATTGGGGGTAGGTCCTTGGGGGTGGAGGGGAGGTGGAGTCAGGACAGATTCTAAAGGGGCGAGGTAGGAGGGGGGGCCCAGGCCTTGAGCTGTGTAAGGGGCCCCAAAATTTCTGATGGCAGCCCTGAACAGGAGTGTTAACTCTACTCCATCCGTATGTGTCACGGGGCTGTTAGTGTCCCTCCTACCACTACTAAGGATGACCAATTGTATGTGATGGCTCCTCAGATCACGCCGTCAGCAAGTCAGGCAGCATCTCATTCCACAGCAAAGGCAGAATTGTAGTGCTCATAACAAAGCCTCCATATGTAAGTAGAAAGGATGCATAGCACAATACATTTTCTAATCCAATCTAATATCTTTACTAGGTACAGTACATATGTGGCAGTCTCAATTTCTACCTAATGTATCAAAACTTTACTATTAGGCTAGGTTCACACATGCTAATCTGTGATAGTTTTTTTTTTTTTAACAGGATGGCGGCCATTTTATTTGTCCTAATGATTGCTCCCTAGACAAAACGAGCCATTATAAGTAATGAAAGGTATTTGTGAATATATTTATTATAAAATAATATTTAAGTATTTTAATTTTTTTAATTCTTGGAGAACCCCTTTAACTGATGGAAATAACTGACCAAATAACTGAAGTGTAAACTTGGCCTTATCGGTGCATGGTTGTATTATTCAGTCAACACATGACACTAATCTTTGTGCACCATATTCTGGTATTATTCAGTTAATGTATGAGGGTGTAACTTGGGCACCCTATATCTATGACACTAATTTTCACTCATTACATTCTAGTAAAATTTTGTCAGAGTCAGTAGTAATGTAGTCAGTATTTTAGTCCCATTATGGATTAAATCAAGTTCTCTTTGGATTGTTACTTTGAATTGAATGCATTTGTTTGAGTGATATAGGAAACTAATTTATATTTGGGGTACAACATTTTTGTTTTATTAGATTATTTTATTATACCTAATTAATACCTATTATACCTAATTAATACTACCACAAAGTAACTAAAAACTAGCAGTAGTTAGCAACCAAACAAAAACACCATACAGTGTCTGAATAATACAAGAATATAGTTACCAAAAAATATTACCATTCAATCTGATGGCCAATAGATGCAAGTCCCACCTCTGGTACTGGCACCAGTCTTGACCATGAGGCCCTATCTTGTTGACTCTATGAGTGAAGAGATGGCCACGTATGCACCACTCTCTGAATTCACTTAATAGCATGCTGAGTTACTTCAGAACTCACATGCACAGCCACCTCTTTATTTACAGTGGCCTCAAGAAAGGGATCCCAGGGGTTGGTCCTGTGCTTATGAGATATTCATGGCATATCCCATTGGGCATTTCAATTCTGGTCTGAATAAATTCACGTGACCCAAGGCAGTGTGTGTATATACATTCCTGCTCATGTGTATTCGCACACACTGCCTGGGGTCACGCAATACTTCTTCATCTTTCTTTTCGTGTGATCTGAAAAATTGCTGATGCCATTCATCCGAATCAAAATATTCAGATTTGGATTTAACACAAATTTTTAGAAAATTTGGGTCAAATTATTTTCATTTAGAATCGACTTACTCATCTGATACATTCTCTGTGACTATCTAAAAATATTTTTTTTTATTAGTTTTATTATTTTTCCAAATCCCCAACTTATAGAATAGTATTGTGCCTGATCGTGACAAGTAGCATAAAAGAAGAATTAGTCACAGCTCCAGCTCTGCTACTAAAAATGAAACCTTTAATTCATTTCTACAAAACCAAAAAGAATAGCAAGAGCATAAACACATACACATAAAATCTTAGTCACACAAAAATAAGAGCTTTGGAGATATTATTTGGCATTCAGTAGATTACTGTTTCAATGCCAAAAATATGCAATTTAAACATATAACTATAATGGGCAGAATACAGTATAGAAAAAGAAAGAAAATATACATCAAAGAATCAAACGAACTGGTGTCTCAGGAACAGAGCTTATAATTATTTGAAACATACACAATTGTATGTGAATAATTTAGCCACAAAAAAAAAAAAAAGTTTTAAGAAACAAGCATAGTCAGATATGATTATTGCCTTTTGTTTCTTGAACATTTGGTTTGCAGTATCTAACAGTAAAAGCGTCTATCTCTACTAGGCTCATAAAAGGCAGAAATCTCATTGTATCACACCTTACCCTTCAAGACAATTTTTTTGAATATGAAAATGCAGGAGTATAGAAATGCAAAACTTTTCCATTTTACCAATTTTGTGCTAGATACTGTTGTTGGAAATGAAATACCTACATTTTTGATAAGTACTTCTTATTTTAATCAGCCTTAGGCTACTTTCACACTTGCGGCAGAGTGATCCGGCAAGCAGTTCCATCGCCAGAACTGCCTGCCAGATCCAGCAAAACGTATGTCAACTGATGGCATTTGTAAGACTGATCAGGATCCTGATCAGTTTGAAAAATGTCTGATCAGTCATAAAAATGCATTGAAATGCCCGGAAAAAACGGATCCAGTATTTATTTTTCTCACCTTTTTTCGGTCTGCTCATGCGCAGACCGGAAGGACGGGTCCGGCAATCCGGTATTTTGAATGCTGGATCCAGCACTAATACATTCCTATGGAAAAAAATGCCAGATCTGGCATTCAGGCAAGTCTTCAGTTTTTTGGGCTGGAGATAAAACTGCAGCATGCTGCGGTTTTATCTTTTTCCTAATCAGTCAAAAAGACTGAACTGAAGACATCCTGATGCATCCTGAACGGAATTCTCTCCATTCAGTATGCATGGGGATAAAACTGATCAGTTATTTTCAGGTATAGAGCCCCTAGGATGGAACTCTATGCCGGAAAAGAAAAACGCAAGTGTGAAAGTACCCTTAATGTTCCTATAATTTTGAGTTAAGAAAATGGAAAATAAGTTCACACTTCACTTGGTCAGTTATTTCTATCAGTTATTTTGGGTCAAAACCAGCTGTGAAGATAAGGTTAAATGGAAAGTTTTCCGCCTGTACTGTGCTTTTGATCTACAGCTTGTTTATGACTAGAAAAAACTGACCAAATAACTAAAGGGTGAACTTAGCCATAGGTAAAAAAAAAAAACTATTTGCTGACTAATTAAAGGCTATGTACAATTTCATGAGCATTATTTTATGGTTGCATTTTACTAATTTTAGCCTAAAAATCTTTTTTCCAAAAATGTGCAGATGTTTCTGATATACAGGGTGTAACATACTTATCTCTCCAGGCTCCAGCGGCGTGATCCTCATCCTTGGCACAACCACGTCAGGAAAGACGGGCTGCTAAGCCATACCCCCTGGTGATAGGGCAGGATGCAATGCTCTGTTTCTCTCCACAGCAGGTGTGTGCTGGAGGAGATTACCAGTGGGCTGATTGCTCAGCTGCTCTATTCCTATGTGCTAGTGTTTCTGACTAATGGAGCACCAAGTCATGATCTATCAGGTTCTGATCCTGGGACTCAATGCTCTATTTAAACCCATTCCTGGCCATACATCAGTGAGATCGATAGTCTCTGACTCACTAGCTGTGTTTCTGGTTCCTTGTTCCTGTGTCCTTTTTCCAATGCTCATTCCTCTGACCCGAGCTTGTCTTCTGACCACTCTCTGTCTCTCGTTTGGTTCTGTGTTGTCCATCTGGTTCTGATCTCAGCTTGTCTTCTGACCATTCTCTGTCTCTTGTTATTGCATAGCTTGTCTGGTTCTGAATCATTTACATACAACTCTGATATTGTGTTGGTCTGTTGTTTATCAGTTTCTGCACTTAAATAACAAAGGGATGATCAACCAGTAGCAGTCTAGCTATTGAGGGCTTGTACTGCAAGTAGGTAAGCAAAGCAGGCCGGGTTCTAGCCTTAGGGGTTCACTGTCCTTGTCTGTCTCTACCTATAGTCATAACACAGGGGTTAAGAATCAGTTTGTTTGCAAGCTGTCATTTTCTGTTTTCTTTGAATCCTGTCATCTGACAACTCAAAATTATTGAGTAAAATGCAATCATAAAAAATTGCCCCTATGGCATACATAGTCTTTAAGACCTCATTGCCGGTGTAGGATATTAAAGGAAGATAATGAATCCTGCTCTGGTGTTTCTATGGAAGACAGGGGGTGAAACATTGACTTTCTGGCTGCTTAGAGATTCAGGAGTGGACTATGGATGGAGTCAGTGCTTCAAGAGCCACTGCACACAGACGTATCCAGGACATGGACTATAACTCTGTATCAAGCCCCAGAAACAATGTCAGAAGTGTATTACCTGGGCTAGGGGAAAAAAGGAATGGGCTGTTGCACAGTGGTCCAAAGTCCTGTTTTCAGAAGAAAGTAAATTTTGCATTTCATTTTGATATTAAGGTCCTAGAGTCTGGAGAAAGCGTGGAGAGGCACACAATAGTTGCTTGAGGACCAGTGTGAAATTTCCACAGTCAGTGATGGCTTGGGCAGCTATGTCACCTGCTGGTTTTGGTCCACTGTGTTATATCAAGTCCAAAGTCAGCTCCATCTACCAGGAAATTTTAGATCACTTCATGCTTCCCTCTGCTGATAAGCTTTATGGAGATGCTGATTTCATTTTCCAGCAGGACTTGGCACCTACCCACACTGCAAAAAGTGACAATAACTGGTTTAATAACTACGATATGATTGAACTTATTATTACTAGAGAATCTATGGGATATTGTCAAGTGCAAGATTAGAGACATCAGGCCCAAGAATGCAGATGAGCTGATGGTTGCTATCAAAGCAATCTGGGCTTACATAACACCTCAAAACAATCATTCCTTTAATATGGTCTTATATAATAGTCTAATTTTCAGAGATACTGACTTTGGTTTTCATTAGCTGTAAGCAATAATCAACCTTAAAAGAAATAAACACTTGAAATAGATCACTCTGTGTCTAATGAATCCACAGTACATAATATGAGTTTCACTTTTTAATTACTTAAATACTGTAAATTTTCCTTTTGATGATATTCTAATTTATTGAGATGCACCTATATAAATAGTTCTTAAGGGAAAAGTTGGATTGCTGACTGATAACGCTGCAGTAGGAAAAAGGTTTAGAAACTCTAAACTAAAATCTACTGGAAGAGTATTAAAGGGGAATTCTGGAACATTGCATATTTTTTTTTAATGCATTTGAATATTAAGAGAGAGGCTTTAACCATAGATTGGGAGGGTATCCTGATATATTTTCATTCTGGGTGGACTGCTATAATTAATCATTTCTAGAGCAGAAGTAGATGGCTGCTTAATGTTCAAAATACTATACTTCAGAACATTTGTCATGTAGATGACACTGTAAGTATAGTATGCCAAAATATTTTTCTAAATAACACTGACTCATAATGCTTAACATGTGTTAAATCAGGGCTGGCCAACCTGTGGCTCTCCAGCTGTTGTAAAACTACAACTCCCACCATGCTTTGCTGTAGGCTGATACCTGTAGGCAGTCTGGGCATGCTGGGAGTTGTAGTTTAGCAACATCTGGAGAGCCTCAGGTTGGCCATCCCTGTGTTAAATTGTCTTTCATAATACTTCCAAATGTAGAGTATGGTGTTTTATAGAAAAAATTGTGGTATTTCATTTCTACTATCCACTAAAAAACATTTTTGGTCTCTTAAAGAGAACCTTTCACCCAGGGGCATACATAGAAATCATAGGTCCTGTGAGACAGTGACAGGTCTCACGCAGCTTAGAGGAAAGGAAGGGGTGGATAGTGCGGTCCACACCCCTATTCCACCACAGGTGAGGCAAGCTAGAGATAATAAGGGCTGGCATAAAGCACCTCCCAGGGTGTCAGCAAGGGGGAAGTGTTGTCTTGGGACAGAGACTGTGACAGAGGCTTGGAGGCTCTGTGAGTGTGGTCTCAGCCAGGCAAGGCTGAGGGGCCACGAGGCTGGGTGGTAGCCTGAAGTTGGGGGACGTAGCGACGCCTGGGAGGGTCGCAGGGCCATAGTCAGGCAGACTACTGAACCCAAATCCCCCACAAGAAATAGTTAACTGGAGACAGTGGGCGTACTGTGCTCTGTACAGCCAGGAGGCTGTGGGACATTTGGCTGACAAAGCCGCATGAGTTCACAAGGTGTGAACTCTGACCTAAGTGAGTCAGGAAACTTTGTGTTTAGTTAGAGCCTGGACGGGCGAGTGTTTATTATTTTGTCATTTTGTTGTTGCTGGTGTTGCACAATAAATGCAATGTTTGGACATTATATACGTGTCTGGTGAAGTCACCTGTGAGAATGACCCCCGGAGAAGAGCTAAACCCCCACAATTGGTGTCGGAAGCGGGCAGGTGTCCCTGCTGATAAGTTAAAGTGCTGGAAGCCTGCTAGTTTGCAGGAGCAGCGGCTGCTGGAAAACTGCTGGTGTTAATCTGGACATTTTCTTTTTTTCTGTGGTGCGAAGTTTGCAGGATTTAAAGGGCCAGAAGCCAGTGAGAGAGACTGACCTGTGGAAGTTTTTTTGGGTCAAGATGGCGACCTGGGTGAAAGATGGTCCGGTGTGGTGGAAAGTTCGCATACCGGAGGTGATGTCCTCTGGGGTAAGTGGCCCGGTTTGGCGGAAAACCGAGGCCACAGAAAAAATAATACAGCAGCTGGTGCAGGAAACAAATGCCTTGTTGAGGAAGCCAAGTGCTGCACTTGGAGAGGCTGCTCTGAACTTGCTGGAGAATGGAGTGCGGGAAAAAAATAAGTATGCCGTTGCCAAGGGCAACCGACGGGAAGAAAGTGAGATGGAGAGCGGTGCGACTCTCAGGCGTTCCGGTATTCCCTGGCAGTGGGTACAGAGTCCTAAAGTGTGTGGCTGGAGTGACTGTCCGGAAGGAGACTGGAGTCAAGGTGTTTCCGATGGCAACGACTGCACTGAGGAGCCTGTGTGTGTTCAGGTGATCAGGAACCAAGGGTTGGAGGTTCCCAACATCCTGGATAAGGAAGATGACTGCTGTGGAGACGTGCGTACTGCAGTTGGGAGCGCCAAACCCGTGACTGCTGTGGCTAAGAGCGTTCCAGTTGTTTCTTATGCAGCAATTAAAGTGACAGGCAGCAGGGATCTGGAGGTTGGGCATGTTGCTGACCAGTGCCCTAACACCTCAGAAGCCCTGTGCTGTGGTATGAGCTGGCAGCAGTTGCTATCTGCCGAGCCAGTGGGTGTAAAAACACCAGGACTAGAGACTGCTACACAAATGTGTGACCTTGTGGAGAAGGGCAGTCCAGTCCAGGCGTTGTTGGATGCAGAGAGCCAGGTGATCCTGGTACCTGCCAGCCAGGCGGCTGAGAACTATGTGCGGGACTTTCATGGAGTTAGCATGAACTGTCCGGTGATTCTCCCTGAGTGTGAGACTATGGTGACAGAAGGGACTAAAGTGACACCTAGAACCAATGGTGCCAAGTTATCTGCATTGCCTAATGAAAATGTGAAGTTATGCAAATTAAGTGATAATGATAACACCCTTTTTCCTTTGCAGGCTGTGATCAGGAAAAAAGGTAACCCTGCTGGCTTAATTGTATATGTGGTAGGGATGTTGATTGAAAGTGAGGCAATGCTAGAAGGTGTTCCACATGTACTAGGTGCAGATAAGCCGCCTCCACAGTGTTCTATGGTTAGTGAGCTTGGGTGCAAGATAGATGAAAGTGGGGTGACCCATAATGTGAACCAGGTATCTGAAAGAGAGCCTGAGCAAGTGCAGGTGGTTCTCACTGAGGGGGAGTCTCCAGTAAGAACTAGGTTTTGTGGACCAGATGTTACAAATATGTTCATATATGATGCGATGTTGGGCTGGGATATTGTGTCGTTGTTATGGGGTAAGGTAGACACTTCTGCAGATAGTGAGGAAACTCCTGCAGAACCTGTACCTGTCCCTTTAAGTGAGGATCTAAGAGAGCTGCACTTTGACCTGCATGGGGAAAGAATATTGACCATTGGAAACAATGGTGCTGGTCAAGTGAAAAGTGATGGTGACAAAAGTGCGGAAATGCATAAGGAAAATATGTCATATGAAATATGTGGTGACAGTGATATACCTTTTCCGTTGCAGGTTGTGGTCAGGGGAGAAGCGCCCCCTGGTGGTAAAAATGTAAATGATGATGAAACTTTATTTTCTGCATCTGCTATGTTTCATGAAGCGCTATATGATTTAATCAAAAGGTTTGAAGACTTGCATATAAGTAGTGTGGAGCAAAGCCCAGCTCCAGCCCAGTGTTTGAAAGTGCAGGAAAATATGATGGGGTTAGAGGGTGTACTGCATGTACCAGAGGTGGAAATGCAGTCTCCACAATGTTGGTTGGTTGCTAAGGAAGTGTCCCAGGTGGGGATTAGCTCAGCGGTGTCCCTAGAGGTCAGAATTAATAATGACACGACCGGTATAGGTGACGTATGTGCTGTGACCGATATCAACCCAGAAAGTGAGGCCCATGTCCAAGCAGTTATAGATGACCTGACACGACAGTACAGCTGCAAACAGGAGAAGTTTGACTGGCTCCTAGCTGAAGTGAAATACATCTCGGCTCGATATGGTGAAAAACGTGACCAAACAGAGACTGATGCTTGGAAAAAGGAGACCAAGGCCCTCTCCTTGGCTAGAGCCCTGGAAGAAGCGCTTGATGAGCGTGCTGAAGAGGAGAGTTCTCTGCAAGACGTCATGAAGCAGATCCTGTTAAAAATGGGACTGGAGATGGTGGCACTGTGGTGCTGGCTGTGGCAGAGAAGATGGAAGATGCTTCTGCTGAACCAGTTGATGGGGCTGATGTGGATGCCGAAGACCACAGACCCGTGGTAGCGTGTAGCCCAGGCCTGGAAGACGTCCCCTCTGCCTACAAGGCCTTCCAAATAGCCAGCAGCCTGCTGGGGAAGAAGTACGAGGAGGTGAACGATCAGTTTTTGGATCCGGGCTATTACGATGGGCTGTATCTCCTGACTCCTCCACAAAAGGAGAACAGTATCCTGGGTGAGCCTCTGGAGAAAATGACAGAAGACGAGGAGTCTGCTGAAGACCCTGGTGCCTCCTGCCTCGGTGAGAAAGAGGGGGAGGAATTAACAGGGAAAGTGTATGGTGCCATGTCCGAGAAGGGTGAGAAGGCGGTCAAAGAGACTGGAGACTTTGAGAAGACAAAGGCTGAAAAAGTTAAGGCCGATGTGTTGGTTGACGTGAAGTCCCCAGGTGCTGCAGAGACCAAAGTTAAACCAAAGGGAGCCGCTGCCAAAGTGGAAAAAGCCACTAAAGGAGCAGAGGTCTCTGAAACTGCCATCGTAGCTGGGGTAACTACTGCTGCAAAGAAGGAAGAAGTGACCCAGATGCATGTAAAAGAAGCGAGTAGGTGCAAGCATGCTCTGCTGAAGGAGCCCTGCAAAGCAAAGGAGAAAGTGTCGGGACATGACCATGACTGGGAACAGTTCAGTCAAGAGGTGCAGCAGTCCAAGAAAAGACATGAGGCGCATGTGCGGGAGCCAGAGGATCAAAAAAGAGAGAGGGATCAAAGAGTGCATCATTATCACCCGGGAAAGAGGAAAAAAGAGTATCTGGCCATGAGATGGGCACTTGAGGCCGTTAGGCAGATTAGATTGGGCAAGAGGCTAGTTTGGGTGATAAATCAAGCTCTGCTGGCGTGGGTCTGGCAGAACAAGGGGAAGGTACGTGTCACCGAGGTTCCTGGCCTCGGTGAAATAAGAACCGGTAATTTTCTGTGTCAGCAGCAGCTAGTGCTCACTGACACTGGGTTACTTAGTGTGGCCGTAAAGCCAATCTGGGACGGTTCTTATTGGGAGCAGCCAAAGAGCAGGGTGGGTAGCTGTTCCCCACGTCCAGGCCAGGTGGATGCCCTCTCTCCAGCCTCCCTTGGTTATGCAGGTGTTCACCCTCACAGGCTTGAACAAAGGGAGGGGGTATGTGAGACAGTGACAGGTCTCACGCAGCTTAGAGGAAAGGAAGGGGTGGATAGTGCGGTCCACACCCCTATTCCACCACAGGTGAGGCAAGCTGGAGATAATAAGGGCTGGCATAAAGCACCTCCCAGGGTGTCAGCAAGAGGGAAGTGTTGTCTTGGGACAGAGACTGTGACAGAGGCCTGGAGGCTCTGTGAGTGTGGTCTCAGCCAGGCAAGGCTGAGGGGCCACGAGGCTGGGTGGTAGCCTGAAGTTGGGGGACGTAGCGACGCCTGGGAGGGTCGCAAGGCCATAGTCAGGCAGACTACTGAACCCAAATCCCCCACAAGAAATAGATAACTGGAGACAGTGGGCATACTGTGCTCTGTACAGCAAGGAGGCTGTGGGACATTTGGCTGACAATGCCGCATGAGTTCACAAGGTGTGAACTCTGACCTAAGTGAGTCAGGAAACTTTGTGTTTAGTTGGAGCCTGGACGGGCGAGTGTTTTATTTTTTTATTTTGTCATTTTGTTGTTGCTGGTGTTGCACAATAAATGCAATGTTTGGACATTATATACGTGTCTGGTGAAGTAACCTGTGAGAATGACCCCCCGGAGAAGAGCTAAACCCCCACAGTCCCCATAGCAAAAGTCAGAATTGGGCTCCCCACCATAAAAAGTACATACAGCTGTTGTCATTAGTAGTATGTGTGTATATATCGTAAGGGATCGCCATTCTTTCAGAGGGTCGCAACCACATAGGTACTTCTTCAGGACACCAGGAATTAATGTAGAAAATAGTGCTTTATTGCGGCATACCAGCACAAAGCTAAACAATACAACATAAACACCTGTCTGTCTAGGCATTAACTAGTACAAATAATGTATCCCTGACTCACCTAAAGAGCACTTTTCCCACACGGAAATCAAATGCGGCTTTCCTCAGCCAAACAGTCCAGCAGCCTCGAGGCTGTGCAAATACGAGTCCCTTTGGAGGATTGTGGTCCAACAGTCCTCCTGACTCTGGCCTTGTGACCCTTGTGCCACAGGCATCACTGCGTCCCCCAAATTACAGGCTGTCATTTAGCCTCGTGGTCCCTCAGTCTACCCGGCTAAGACCACTAAAACCTCTGCAGGTCTCTGTTCCCGGATAACACACACCCCCCTAACTGACACCCTGGGACGTGCTTTATCCCAGTCTGATTATCTCAGACCTCACCTACGATGCTCTCTGGACCAAGGGAACACCCGTCCTGGAAGGGTGTGGATTGGCAGATCCCACTTTCAGTCCTATCTGACAATCCAACTAAAATCCATCCCAGAATATACCAAAAACAATCTTGTCTAAGCAACCTACATGCTGCTGAGACTATTGCGTCCCAGATTTTAGCTATCCCACCCAGCTGAGGTAGCTGACTGGGATATACACACCTTCCCTCACTGTCCACCTTGTCACATATCTCCCCCACTGTTCACAACTGTTGGGGTGAACACTTGTAATACCCGGATGCTTATGAGATGGCATCAGCCACACACCTTTCCTTTTATTTTTCCACACCCATGTCAGCAGAGCTTGGTTTATCACCAAAACTGATGTTCTGCCTAACAGATAGTGTTTAAAGGACTCCAGTGTCCATGTAACGGGCCGACCCTCTCTTTCTACTCTTTGAACTCTCTCTCAGCTGCTTCAGCTAAGCATGCTTCTTACGGCTCGCCCCTTTTCCATGCATCTGGACCACTTTTCCCTTCTTTCCAGCAGGGGTTTCCTCGGTTTGGAGCCAGATTCAGAGTCTTCTGCGTCTTCAGTGTCTTTTCCCACTTCAGCAGCCACTCCTTTCATCTTAACTTTGTTCTCTGCAGCACCTGGGGACTTCATGTTCTCCAACACACCAGCCTTAGCTTCTTCAGCCCTTGTCTTTTTTGAGTTTCCATTGGCATATGGCATTGCAGAGTGCTGTCACATTGTCTTTTTTTCTCTATGTTTTTAGCCATGGCAGCGTGCACCTGCGCATTGGGATGTGCTGACTAACCCCCTTTTCTTTGCAGATTTACAGCGCTGGGGGTGTGGCACTCCGGCGAGTCATGCACTCCTGATTAGCCTGTCTGCCCCATAGGTTGATTTTAATTAGTTTCAGTATAAAGCTATGGCCTGCTCTCAATATATTCATTGGAAGCTGTCTGTCACAAGGAAAGGTATGGAGTGGGCTCGGCATGCATGCTGGTACCTGCATCCCTTCGAAGTAATAGAGGCCATTATGGCACCAAAAATGGTAAAAGGCAGAGTGGACCCAGCATACATATGGAACCAACACTTCCTGAACTTTATGGCGGCCATTATGGCGCATAACAGGTGGTGTTTAGTGTTAGATGCCCGTCTTACAGAGATCACCTTGACGTTCGGCAGACGGGCTCAAATAGTTTTATACAAAATGCATTTGCCAAGCATCTCACTTTATAAATAAGCATAGAATTAGCACTATAATATTTTTTGTGACTATGGCATTATTGTACTTTATCTGGTTAGCAGAGTGTTTTTCTTGCATTGTCTTTTTCTCTCTGTTTTTAGCCATGGCAGCTTGCACCTGCGCATTGGGATGTGCTGACTAACCCCCTTTTCTTTGCAGATTATCATTCTTCTTGGGAACGGCAGCATATACTTGCCCTCTTAACTCCTCCTACTCTTTCTCACCACGGTAGGAGGCAACGGGGACTTCACCGGACTCGTAGTCTTCTGGTATTTTCTCCATAGGTTCACCCAGGATATTGTTCTCCATTCAGGCAGGATTCAGGAGAGCCAGCACATCATAGTAGACTGGAACCGCATACTGGTCGTCCACCTCCTCATATTTCTTCCCCAGCAAGCTTCTGGTTACATGGAAGGGCTGGTAGGCGGAGGGGACATCTTTCAGGCACCGCAGTGCCACCATCTCCAGACCCATTCTTAACAAGCTCTGGCTTGGACTTCTTGGCATCTTTCAGAGGACTCTCCCCTTCAGGTTTCTTTTTTTCCTTTGATTGAGTAAATATGTAATCTCGAGAAGCTCTTGCCTCTAAGTCTTCAAGCTGAGTCCTCATTTTTTCCACCTGCTGCCTGAGAGTACACTTAGACTTCTCCAACTCATGGACGTTTTTCTCGATGTCATCCTTTGAGCTCATGAGATCCTCCATCTCTGCTCTAAGTTGCTTATTCAGCCTCTCCAACTCATCTCGAGCCTCAAGCACTTCTTCAAGGGCCCTAGCCACAGAGAGGGCCTTGGTTTCCTTTTCCTGAGCATCAGTCTCTGCTCAATCATGTTCTTCTGCACATCAAGCAGAGATGTTTTTCTCTTCAGCAAGGAGCAGGTCAAACTTCTTCTGTTTCTTCTCCAGGTTAGACACAATTTGCCTTTGGTGGTCCAGGTCCACCATCAGATCATCCAACTCTTGCTCTGCATGATGTCTGGATCGCTCAGAAGCTGCAAGTTCCTCTTGAAGTTGAAAATTTCTTGCCTCTATTTGTGACTCTAGATACTTCAGTTTATTTATCTCTTTCTGGGTCTCCTCCTTTGACTCCTCTGAATGTTTCTCCAGTTGCTCTGTGAGGACAGCTAGTCCCTTCTCTATCATATCTAGGAACCGTGTGGAGAGAGAGAAATCATCCTCCTGATTGCAACTGTACTGACATGTCAGGTCATCTATCACTGCCTGGGCATGGGTCTCAAACACTAGGCTGATATCTCCCCACTTAACTCTCGTCAGGTATAACTGTCGTCTGGTCACTACTAGAAGTGATGGACGAACATCGCGTTCGTGATCAAATGTTCACTTTAATGGCAGGCGAACCTGAAAAACCTTCAGGTCATATTTGCAGCCAGCAAACACTTACTAGAAGTACACAAATAGCCCCACAACATGGAGAGTGATATACCAGGGGGGGATCATTGGCAAAAAATCCCATTAAAAAAAAAGTATTTTAATCAGGGGCCATTTTTATGCGTCTTAAAGGGAAACTCTCAACTATGTGCCCTGCTGGAGCCTAGAAAAAGTGTATTTCCTATTCGTTTGATGTATACAAATGAGCAGCACTCCACATTTTTGATCCTGCAAAGTCCATTAAAAAATGCATACATTAACGTAATTTTTTTTTCTACCATGGAACTGTATGGTGAACGGACGCCTTTATATGGCATCAGTCTGAGGCATATGTTAACGCATACATTTTTGGTATGCATTAAATGGATGGCAAAAATAGTGATGTGAACCCAGCCCTAGTGTCAGAATAAGCACCAGCACACAGTGGAGCAGCGTGGCAGAGAGGGGAGGCTGCCATGTACTGACAGAGCGCTACCTGGTCCTTGTGGTCAGGGATGAGGACTGTGTTTCCAAAGGATCATTTTCTACTGGGAAATACAGGGCACAGTATAATACACTATAATCTATATAATAAAAAAATATTAGCCCTACCCCCGAATAAAAATACAATTAGGTGGTCATTTATTATATAGAAATACGTCTATGTTAGGCGTATTTCTGACACAGATTGTGGCGCAAAGGTCGTTAGCACCGCAATCTGCATATTTCTACTGCTCATGCCAGGTCTAAAAAAGAATGGCGCGGGCAGGGAAAGGGATACAGTTATGGCCATACATACTGTTGGCCAGTACTGGCCCCAAAAATTAGCCAATTAACATTCACCTGACAGCAAAGAACTTTGGATTTTGGGGCTGGAGGTATATTAGGCGGTCACAGGATAAATATGTAACTGTCGGCCAGTAGAGGCCCCAAAAATTAGCCAATTAACATTCACCTGACAGCAAAGAACTTTGGATTCTGTGACTGGAGGTACATTGGGCGTTCAAAGGATAAATATGTACCTGTCGGCCAGTTTAGGACCCAAAAATTAGCCAATAGGCATTCACCTGACAGCAAAGTACTTTGGATTCTGTGGCTGGAGGTACATTAGGCATTCGCAGGATGAAAATGCAATTGTCGGCCAGTACAGGCCCCAAAAATGAGGCAATAGGCATTGACCTGACAGCAAAGAACTTTGGATTCTGTGGCTGGAGGTACATTAGGCGATCACAGGGTAAATATATAACTGTTGGCCAGTACTGGCCCCCAAAATTAGCCAATTAACATTCACCTGACAGCAAAGAACTTTGGATTCTGTGGCTGGAGGTAGATTAGGTGGTCACAGGATTAATATGTAACTGTCGGCCAATACAGGCCCCAAAAATTAGCCAATAGGTAGGGTTGAGTGAACCTAACTGTAGGACTGTAGGATTTTTGGACCCCGGACCTGAACCCGAACATTTCAGTAAAAGTTTGGGTTCGACGCTTTCTCTGCGCTTTTTTAAAAGGCTGGAGAGCAGCCAATAAGCAAGCTTTCAACTGTCTGACTTTAGAAGCCATCACAGCCATACCTACTAATGGCATGGCTGTGATTGGCCAGAGCAGCATGCGACCCAGGCTCTATATAAGCTTGAGTCACGTAGCGCTGCACGTCACTCTGCTGTTACAAGTGTAGGTAGAGGATGCTGCTGGACTGGTGATTTCATGGAGAGAATAGGACAGAATCTAATTAAGCGATCTACATAGAAATATTTGTGTAGGTGCAGGGCACAATCTTTTTACCCTGCCCTGAGCCCATTGACCAAACAACTTTTATCCCTCTGCTAGTTAGGTGGGTGGTGGCGGCGGCCATTTTATGCAAGCTCAGTGCACCAGCACTACATCTGAGCTTTTGGGACATTGAAAATTACCACTCTTTTGGCAATATACAACATCTGGATTAGTCAGTGTGCAATTTAAGCTAGAAATACACCCGTCATTTTCTGTGGTTTTAAAAATACACTTTTTTTGCCAAAAAACTGTATTTTCCTGATCTGCAAGTGTTAAATTCAAGTTTAATATATACAGCTTTCATATTCTGTGATAAAAAAAAACACTTTTTTGGCAATATACAACATCTGGATTAGTCAGTGTGCAATTTAAGCTAGAAATACACCCATCATTTTCTGGGGTTTTGAAAACACACTTTTTTGCACAAAATATGTATTTTCCGGCATTGTAGCATCAGCACGTGTGAAATTACAAGCTTATATACTGCTGTCTAGAGTTGAGCGGACGCCTGGATGTTTGGGTTCGACGCGTTCGGCCGAACTTGAGAAAAAAGTTTTAGTTCCGGACCCGAACTTGACCCAAACTTGACCCCGAACCCCACTGAATAGGGACCCGAACTTTTGAGCACTAAAATAAATGTAAAAATGTCATGGAAATGGCTAGAGGGATGCAAATGGCATGAAAATGGGGTTAAGAGCATGGCAAGTGCTCTGCAAACAAATGGGGATAGGGAAATTACTTTAAATAACATAAAATAGGTAAAAATAATACTCTTGATCTAGGAGGACGAGGTCCATATGGAGTAGGAGGTGAGGAGGCGGTGGATGTGGCGGTGTAGGTGGAAATTTAATTTAAAAAATTAGGGTACACCCCAAAACATTGGGAAATACAACCTGTGATAACCCCCTCCAGTCATGCTAAACACACGTTCAGACAATACACTGGCTGCAGGGCAGGCCAGCACCTCGAAGGGGTTAAGGGCAAGCTCAGGCCATGTGCCCAATTTGGAGACTCAGAAGTTGCAGGGGCTGACCCCTGTCAGTCAGTTCGTGTAGGCGTGTGCACACTTACTGCCCCACCATCAACTTTAGATGTTCTTTTATGCGCCTACCATAGTGATCACGGGAGGCGGGGAATCCGGGTTCCAGGCCAGAGAGGGAGCGTGAGAAAGAGAGGCCACATCCAAGGGAGGATTCATTTTTTCAAATTTACAATTATAGAGTTGAAATATGGGAGAAATTATTAAAGCATAAAAGTGTGACAACTTTTCAAAGTTTAAACATTGAATGAAAGGATGTGGCGCGCATTAATTACTGAATAATATAATAAATTTTATTCCCTGTCACCTATGCATAGGTGTTTATTCACGTCTAAAATTATATAATGTCAACCCAAGGTAGGTAGAGTTTTTGGTGAACCCCTCGTATATTACACCCAGAAATTGGTGAATTTCACCAGAAAATGTAACTGACAATATTTTTATTTTGTTTAACCTGTCTACTAGGTATAGCAGTGGTACTATACACCCCAAAATTTGTTAACTTCACCAGAAAATGTTACTGACAATTTTTTTTTATTTTTTATTTTATTTTTTACCGGTCTACTAGGTATAGCAGTGGTACTATACACGCCAAAATTGGTGAATTTCACCCTAAAATGTAACTTTAAATTAGGGTAAACGGTAAAAGAGTGTGAAATATCCAAAATACAAGAATGAGCAATTGCACTGCAGTATAACAATATATACATGTCTATTCTGCACAAGGTACGGACAAGTCCTGAGGGATCCATGTCTGGTTCATTTTAATAAACGTGAGCTTGTCCACATTGGCTGTGGACAGGCGGCTGCGCTTGTCTGTGATGACGCCCCCTGCCGTGCTAAACACACGTTCAGATAATACACTGGCTGCAGGACAGGCCAGCACCTCCAAGGCGTAAAGGGCAAGCTCAGGCCATGTGCCCAATTTGGAGACCCAGAAGTTGAAGGGGGCAGACCCTTCAATCAGTACGTGTGTGCACACATACTGTTCCACCATGTTGGTGAAATGCTGCCTCCTGCTAAGACGTTCCATATCAGCTGGTGGTGCTAGTTGATGTGGCGTGCTAACAAAGCTTTTCCACATTTCGGCCATGCTAACCCTGCCTTCTGAGGTGCTGGCGGTGCCCCAGCTGCGTTGGAGACCTCTTCTTCCTCCTCTGCCTTCGCCTTGTGCTTCCACTGTTCACCCGCTGTCAGGTGGGAATGCCACCAGCAGTGCGTCTACCAGCGTGCGCCTGTACTCTCACCTCTTCCTATCACGCTCCAGGGACGGAATTAAGTACAGTATGTTGTCCTTGTAATGGGGATCCATCAGCGTGGCCACCCAGTAATCATTACAAGTTAGAATGTGGGCAAATTGGCAGTCGTTGCTGAGACACTGCAGCATATAATCGCTCATGTGTGCCAGGCTCCCTAGAGGCAACGAAAAGCTGTCCTCTGTGGGAGGTGTATCATCTGTGTCCTCTGTATCCCCCCAGCCACGCACCAGTGATAGCCATGAGCTGGTCTGGGTGCCACCCTGATGTGAACACAGTTCCTCCTCCTCCATCTCCTCATCCTCCACCTCGTCATCCTCCAGAACTGTGCCCTGGCTGGACAATTGTGTACCTGGCGTTTGTGGGTGCAGGAACCCACCCTCGGAGCCACTTGTGAATGACTGGCCGGAAACCCTACGAAATGATCCCTCTTCCTCCTCCTTCTCTTCCTGTGCCACATCCTCTTCCATCATCGCCAGCAGCGTTTTTTCAAGGAGGCATAGGAGTGGGATAGTAACGCTGAGAACGGCGTTATCGGCACTGGCCATGTTGGTGGAGTACTCGAAACAGCGCAACAAGGAACACAGGTCTCACATGGAGGCCCAGTCATTGGTGGTGAAGTGGTGCTGCTCCGCAGAGCGACTCACCCGTGCGTGTTGCAGCTGAAACTCCACTATCGCCTGCTGCTGCTCGCACAGTCTGGCCAGCATGTGCAAGGTGGGGATTCACCTTGTGGGCACGTCGCATATGAGGCGGTGAGCGGGAATGCCGAAGTTACGCTGCAGCGCTGACAGGCGAGCAGCAGCAGGGTGAGAATGCCGAAAGCGCGCACAGACGGCCCGCACTTTATGCAGCAGACCTGACATATCGGCAGGGGCATAGCTATAGGGGGTGCAAAAGTAGCAGTTGCTACAGGGCCCAGGAGCTGAGGGGGCCAAAAAAGACTTTTGCCACATAAGAAGATACCAGTATTATAGAAAGTGCATGCTGGTCAAGTTACACCTCTGGCTGGAGGGAAGGGGTTAGGTCAAGAATTTGGCATGGGAGGTTGGCATTTCAATTTTTGCTTCAGGCAGCACGAAGCCTATGTGCTTCACTGCCCCTGGCCACAAAGCACTGAGGGAAGGGGGGCCCAAGCTGAACTCTTGCACCAGGGCCCATGAACCTTTAGCTATGCCCCTGCATATCGGGGTCATTTTTAAGGAATCTCTACACCACTAAATTCAGAACATGTGCCAGGCAAGGGATGTGCGTCAAACCGACTAGTCCCAGAGCTGCTACGAGATTTCGCCCATTATCGCACACCACCAGGCCAGGCTTGAGGCTCACCGGCACCAACCACTCATCGGTCTGTTGTTCAAGGCCCGTCCACAGCTCCTGTGCAGTGTGGGGTTTGTCCCCAAAACAGATAAGTTTTAAAACTGACTGCTGTCGTTTACCCCTGGCTGTGCTGAAGTTGGTGGTGAAGGTGTTACGCTGACCGGATCAGGAGGCGGTAGAGGAAGTGGAGTAAGAGGAGGAAGCAACAGGAGGCAAACTGAAGCGCCCTGCAATCTTCGGTGGTGGAAGGAAATTCACCAAACTGCTATCTGCCTCAGGCCCAGCCGCCACTGCATTTACCCAGTGTGCTGTTATGGAGATATAACGTCCCTGACCATGCTTACTGGTCCACGTATCCGTGGAGATGCTTGGTGACCCAGGTGGTGGCGTGCCTGGAATATCCTCTGTTTGCGGGAAAGCAAGTGTCACTGTCACTCCAGAGGTGGATGAAGAGGCCGAGACTGCAGAGAAGAGGAAGCAGGAGGAGCCAGAGACCTTTCTTGGTATTTGATGTGTCTACTCCACTGCAGCTCGTGCTTTGCTCTTAGATGCCTGGTCATGCAGGTTGTGCTCAGGTTGAGAACGTTTATGCCTCGCTTCAGGCTCTGATTGCACAGCATGCAAACTACTCGTGTCTTGTCGTCAGTACATTGTCTGAAGAACTGCCATGCCAGGGAACTCCTTGGCGCTGGCTTTGATGTACTCGGTCCCTTGCTGCGGTGGGCAGTAGCAGGCGTACTGTCTAGGGGATGGCCGTTTCACTTTTGCACCCTGCTCCCTCTTCTGCTGTGCTGGTGGTTCTGTGAGACCACCGCCTCTTCGTCGGAACTACACAGGTCTCTCGCATGACCTTGATTCCATGTGGGGTCGAGGACTTCATCGTCCTCCACATCATCTTCCACCCAGTCTTCACACCTGCCCTCCTTGTCAGTCTGCACATTTTTGAAAGCCCCAGTAGTTGGCACCTGTGTTTCGTCACCATCCGAGACGTGCTGCGATATTCCTCCCATGTACTCATCTTGAAACATAAGTGGTTGGACATCACTTCCACTTCTGGGCCAGGGATAGGTGGATGCCTCTGGGAAACCCTGCTAACAGAGTCATCAAAAAGCAGAAGAGACTGCTGCATGACTTGGGGCTCAGACTGCTTGGCTAATTTGCAAGGAGGTGAGGTGAAAGACTGATGGACATCGGCTGCAGGTGCAAACTCTGATCTTTCAGCAGGAGACTGGGTGGGAGACAATGTGAAGGAACTGGAGGCACTGTCAGCAACCCAATCTACTATCGCCTGTACTTGTTCTGGCCTCACCATTCGTAGAGCCTCATTAGGCCCGACAAAATACCGCTGCAGGTTCTGTCGCCTACTCACACCTGAGGAAGGTGTTTCACTTGTGCATGTAGCTGGCACAGATCGACCACCTCCTCTCCCTGCAACAGGAGCTCCACCAGCAGCACCACGACCTGGGCCACGTCCCTTATTTAACGCTCTCCTCCCATTTCTCAAATGTAGGATCTTGCCCTAAATGGCTGTTTTATTAATAGCAGAATAGAACGACAGTATGTAAAGGGTGTATCTCACATGTACAGATGCAAACTAGGCCGAAATTAAAGATTTATGTACAAAATGGGTGTTTTGCTAATAGCAGAATAGAACCACAGTATCTAAAGGGTTTATTCACACGTACACATATAGACTAGGCCGCAATTGCATGATTTTCCTAGTTTATGACGTAAAGTCATGATTTTATGAACGACACAGAGGCGAGTATTGCATTCTCAATCTTTACTGTAACCATAGGAGCAAATAGAAAAAATACACTGAATCCACCAAACCCTCCCACAAGGGGTAAACCCTCCCATAGTCCAGTCCATAAATAGAACCTCCCACCGGAACTCTTCATCTTTCTTTGTAATGAAGAACTTCCATTCTCTATAACCGGACAGGAACGACTCCCACAAACCAGCTCCAACAGGAAAACTCAACCGGGCAGGGCAGAAACGAAACAGGGCCCATCAGGAACTCCACCGGAATCAACGTAACTGGAGGGAACAGAAAAAACAGCCACTCGAAAGGCACTTGGAAACAGCAGATCAGGACATCAACCTAAAAAGAAGAAAATATAAAGGCACAAGGTAATCAGCCAGAACCACAAAACCAGCAGTAGCATAGACCAACTGATGTGAATAAATAATGAACATAGCAAGAAAAACACCAGCAAGCTCAGTAAAAACAGATCTAGGAGAAAAATAACCACAGAACACAATCAGGGGGGGAAAGAAAAAACTTTATTAAACATAAAAAAGTACTAATCAATAGCAAATAATCGGGAGGGGCAATACTCGCCTCCGTGTCATTCATAAAATCATGACTTTACGTCATAAACTAAAAAATAAACTAGAAAATCATGCAATTTTATGTCACAACCCGGAGGCTCCTATTGCAAGTTTAAAGTGTGGAGATAACAGACGCAAAGGCATGTGGAGCCGGTCTAAAATAAAATTCTTCTGAACGTAGAAGTCCTGGACCAGTCAGCCAATCTCATAATATCCTCCAAGCGAGCACCCGCAACCGCCATGGAAGTAGCAGAGGCTCCCCTGACCGAATGGGCAGTGAATACAGAAGTGTCCATCCCAGATAAGGAAAGGATTCCATTTCACCCAACGGGACAGAGTGACACTAGTGACCGGGCGAAATGGCCTGCGAAAAGAGATGAATAAATGAGGAGCAGAATCAGAACGCAGGGCAGAAGTACGAGACAAGTATTCCCTCAGACACCGGGCAAAATGCCGGAGAACTGGGAAACTCCGGATAAGAGACCGACTTTATGTTAGTTTTTGTACGGCGGGAAATGTTGAAGGAATCTCCATCCGGGGAAAAGGAAAGAGCATCGAAGTCCAGCGCTCTAACATCCGAAACTCTCTTACAAGAGATAAGACAGAGCAAGGACACCAATTTTGCAGACAGTTGACGCAGTGATAGGTTTGAATTGGGAGGCCACTGAGAAAAGAAATCTAGAACCAAACGGACATCCCAAGAATAGGAGAACCTAGGCCTAGGAGGGCGAGAAAGGCGAGAGCCCTTGAGGAGACGACAAACCAGAGGGTGCTGACCGACAGCGGGACTGGTGGCGGGAAGAGATCGCCGACCTGAAGACATTCATCGTCCTATAAGCCTTACCCTCATCAAAGAGAGAGGACAAAAACTGAAGTACCTCGGTCACAGGGGCCGAAACGGGATCAAAACTCCGTCCAACGCACCAGTGAGCCCAGATGCCCCAAGCTGATCGATATGCCCGTCTTGTACCGGGGGCCCAAGCGCTTTCCAAGAGGAACTTAGCCGTTCCCGATACTCCAGCAACCTCCCACTGCATCCCGACACTCTGCACACCAGGAGACGGAGTGAGCCGTCCATCAGGAGAGGATGACGCTGGTCCAGCGGGCCGAGGAGGAGACTCCGGGAAAACGGAAGGAGACGAGGATCCTCTATCAGGAGTTCCAGGAGTTGAGGAAACCAGACCTGAGCACGCCAGAAGGGCACTATCAGTACCAATTTCGCCGACTGGCGGCGAATCTGAGACAGCACACGAGGGATCAGCATGAAAGGCGGAAAAGCATATGAAAGGGGTCCCGACCAGTCCTGAAGAAGGGCGTCCACGGCCTCCGACAGAGGGTCCGGTCTCCAGCTGTAGAACCTGGGTAGATTGTAATTCCAACGCGACGCGAAGAGGTCCAGGGCAAAGGGGCCCCAAAGGGAATCGATAGAGGCGAATACCTCCGGATCCAATCTCCAATCGCTGAAGTCCGAGGTGTAACGAGAACTCCAATCCGCGATGGTATTGTGAAGGCCCGGAATGTGTTCCGCGACTACCGTGAATCCGTTGTCCAGGCAATACGTCCAGAACTCTTTCGCCAAATGAGTTAACATCGTAGAGTGAGTACCCCCCATGGCGTCGACATACCGGACCGCTGACACGTTGTCCATCCTGAGTTTGATGCATGCCG